>NC_060272.1:39924646-40224646 GCF_021613505.1 Equus quagga | reverse complement strand
AGAGCTGTAACCTGGGTGAGGCGGCTCTCAAAGAGACAAACCAGCAACAATGTGTGATCTGAAAAAAAGCTAAAGACCTCACTCTGACCTTCAGAACATAAAAATAGCTACTGCTTCATTTCTTCTTCCAAATCTTGCTCAGTTTTCCCACATTGTAAACCCTACTTCAGAAGTCTTCAGGGAAAGGAATTCTAGAAAATGTGGCTCCAATGTAGCTAAGTTGACAAAGCACAAAGCCACCACCCAGCCAGACACAATATATTTTCACTTGTCTGGGAGAGCTACAGCTCTTTTTGATTTTGCATCAGAGATTTGTCAACTCTGAATCTGCACAATTTTGCAGAATATGCTAATCATCTACCACGCTGATGACATTGTGTTGATAGAATTTGAAAAATGTATGGTATTTGGATTCTTAACTAGCAGTCTCAAAATAAACCCTCTTGGTGGCCTGGACCCCACTTACAAATAACACTGTAGTAGATTAAGTTTTATTCCCAATCTTTATTTCCCTTTGGGAGTACAACAAGCCACACACGTGCAATGGTTTCATTGTGAGTAGAGGACACTTCTACTTTCCCAAACCATAATTTTGCCTAGACCATGCAATTTGCTTTAGCCAATGAGATGAAAGCATGAGCATAAAATAAATGTGGGTGTTTGGATGTAGTACTTTTGTGCTTCTGCTATTGCAACGTGAAAGAAATACTCCAGACAGCAACAATCCTTGAAGCCTGGAGCTGAGGCCAGCTGAGTTCATGAAAATTTAAGCTAACCTGCAGATTTGTGACTTGAATGAGAATCGTACAAGCTGACCTGGAGAGCTATGAAAAAGAGGATAAAAGAAGATAAGTGCTTATTATTGGATATCAGTGAATTTTCAAGTGGTTTGTTAATCAGAATTATTGTGGCGAGAGAGTTAACTAAAAAGGCTACTTTGTCAGGAGGCTTTTAGTTTTTGATGCAGAAAGCATTTTTAAATTAATAGAAAAATGTATGGCTTAAATAGATGTTTGATAAAACTTGATTCTAACATGTCAATTTGAATCTAGACAAAAAAATTTCCACTTAAAACGTTAAGAATGAGATTGGCTTTTAATTGTGTATTATTTTAAAAGTTGATGGTTTACTTGCTGAGTAAGTCCCAAAATTCAAATTCAGGACTGCTACCAGTGGACCTAATAATTATGAAGAATCACAGAGCCACCTGTCCGGGACAGTGTGAAAGAGCAGTACATGCATGCAACTGATGGCAAAGACGCAGCGCCTGCAAAAACCTCTCTTGTATGTGTTCTTCTTGTCCCGATTGTAAGAGAAAGGACACAGCTGGAACCTGACAACACATGACCACCACCTTTTTCAACATTCAACATTCTGCCTTGAGAGGCAGCAATCTGCTCCTTTATTACTTAGAGCATCACTCTCAGTTTTGGACTGAAATTAGCAGAAAGTACATGATAAATTTTCCCAAATCTCATAATGTTCTATACTACTTTCTTAGGACTGCTGTTAACAAATAACTACAAACTGGGTAGTTTAAAACAATATAAATTTATTCTACTGCATAATCTATACTGCATAATTCTGGAGACTAGAAGTCAGAAATTAGTGTCAACAGGGCTGTGAGCTCTTGGAAAGCTCTAGGAAGGAACCTTTCCTTTCCTCTTCCTAGCTTCTGGTGGCTCCGGGCAATTGATGGCATTCTTCAGCTTTGGCTGCCCTCCAATCTCTGCCACTTTCTTAATTTTTTTTTTTTTTTTTGAGGAAGATTAGCCCTGAGCTAACTGCTACCAATCCTCCTCTTTCTGCTGAGGATGACTGGCCCTGAGCTAACATCCGTGCCCATCTTCCTCCACTTTATATGTGGGACGCCTACCACAGCGTGGCTTTTGCCAAACTATGCCATGTCCACACCCTGGATCTGAACTGCCAAACCCTGGGCCACTGAGAAGCAGAATGTGTGAACTTAACCACTGTGCCACCAGGCCGGCCCCTCTCCTCTTCTTATAAAGACACCCAATGATTGAATTTTTATTTTTTGAGGAAGATTAGCCCTGAACTAACATCTGCCATTAATCTTCCTCTTTTTTTGCTGGGGAAGACTGGCCCTGAGCTAACATCCATGCCCATCTTTCTCTATGTTATATGTGAGACGCCTGCCACAGCATGGCAAGACAAGCAGTGCGTAGATCTGCACCCAGGATCTGAACCAGCAAACCATGGGCTGCTGAAGCAGAACGTGTGAACTTAACCTCTGCATCACCAGGCTAGCCCCCAGTCATTGAATTTAAGGCCCACCCTAATACAGTATGATCTCATACTAACTAATTACATCTGAAAAGTTTCTATTTCAAATAAGATCAAATTCTGAGGTTACAGGTAAACGTGAATTTTTGGAGAACATTATTCAACCCCCTATAGTCTGCCCTCTGGTCCCTTAAAATTCACATCCATCCCACATGCAAAATACATTCACCTCTTCTCAACATCCCCCAAAGTCTTAACCTATTCCAGCATTAACTCTAAATCCAAAATCTTATCTAGATATCATTAAAACGCAAACCATTCCATATCTCATCATCTAAACATTTATGGGTGAGACTCTGGGTATAATCTATCCTGGAGAAAAATTTCCCTTCATCTCTGGGCCTGTAAAACTAGAAAGCAACTTATTTACATTCAAAATATAATGGTGGGTCAGGCATAGGGTCGGCATTCCCATTCAAAACGAAGAAAATGGAAGGAGTAAGGGGGTCCTGTTCTAAAGCAAATTCACTACCAAGCAAAGCAAGTTCCATTAGATTTAAGTCTTTGGAGTAATCTTTTTGTGGCTTTATAATCTGTCCTCTAGGCCCTTCACAGCAGGGGTGGCCCCCAGGGTAAACCATGTCAAACCTTAATGTCTTCCATGACAATTTATTACTATCATGAAAGGTTGTGGGGTTGACATGGCACAGCTGTTGGTACTCATTTGGATTTCTCAAGCTATTACAAACAATTTGCATCTGTGGTTAGAGTCTCCTCAATGCTTGACTTGTCTGGACGAGCCAGATGGTTTGTTGAAAAGATTGGTAAATAATATTTACCATTGAATGGGGCTGTTTACTGGAAATCATGACATGGCCTCTCCATATGTCTGGGCTCTCAAAAGATGGTGTCTGTGTTCTGAGAGGGACCATTCTAAGAACAAGAGTTTCAAAAGTAGAAAGCTAAAGCTATTGAGCAAATTGGGGGCCACTCCCAGAACTACCACATATCACTTCTACCGTGCTTGATTGGTCATAGTGGTCACAAGCCTGTTCAGATTCAAGAGGCTTGTGAAACAAAATCCATGTCTTGATAGAGAAGAGGAGTGGCAAAGTCACATTACAGAAGAGAATATGAGATGTGAGCTCTTTTTCACATCTTTTTAGAGACTCCAGTTAATTAGATATATTTTCTATTTTTCCATGTTATTTCAAGCAACCGTTATGTTCAGCTTCCAGTTCTACATGATGTGGGTGTATCAGTAAGTGTTTTCCAGAGAAACAAAACCAATAGGAGATTGTACATACAGTCATGTACTGCACAGCAACATTTGGGACAACAGACTGCATATATGATGGTGGTCCCATAAGATAGTACCATATAGCTTAGATGTATAGTAGGTTCTAGGGTGTTTTTGTTAAAGATCAGCCCTGAGCTAACATCTGTTGTCAATCTTTATTTTTTTCTTCTTCTCCCCAAAGCCCCCCAGTACATAGTTGTATATTCTAGTTGTAGGTCCCTCCAGTTGTGCTACATGGGACGCCACCTCAGCGTGGCTTGATGAGTAATGCTAAGTATGCGCCCAGCATCCGTACCAGTGAAACCCTGGGCCATCAAAGCAGAGCACGTGAACTTAACCACTCAGCCACGGGGGCCGGCCCTCCAGGTTTAAGTACACTCTCTGATGTTCACACAATGACAAAATTGCCTAACAACACATTTCTCAGAATGTATCCCCATCATTAAGAGATGCATGACTGTATATACATGAAGAGATTTATTATGAGGAATTGTCTCGCGTGATTACGGAGGCTCAGAAGTCCCATGATCTGCCATCTGCAAGCTGGAGTTCCAGGAATGCCAGCAGTGTAATTCCAGTCCCTGTCCAAAGGCCTGAGAACCAGGGGAGCCTATGCTGTAAATCTTGGTCCAAGGGCAGGAGAAGATGGGTGTCCCAGCTCAGGGAGGCAGACAGGAAGCAAAAGGACAAATTCCTCTTTCCTCTCCTTTTTTTGTTCTATTCAGGCCCTCAATGGATTGGATGATGCCCACCCACATTGGAGAGGACAATCTACTTTACTAAGTCCACCCCTTCAAATGCTAATCTTATCTGGAAACACATTCATAGACACACCTAGAAATAGTATTTAATCTGGGCACCCCTTGGCCCAGTCAAGTTGACGTATAAAATTAACCATCACAATGGGTATTTTTTTTCTCCAGCACCCAATAAAAATTTTTCTGACTCTTCTTCCAACCTCCTCAAGGCATTTAGATGTCTGCCCACTGCACAATCTTAGTACTAATGCCACATGATTTGAGTAACTTTTTTCATAACAGTATCTCATTCCAGGAACTAGTTTCTGTTGCAAATATCCATTCTAGCATACCAAGCTACGCCAAAATTTCCTAGGTTAAAACAATCATTTATTATTATCTTTTGTATTTCTGTGAGCTGTCTCAGCCTAGCTAAGTGGTTTTGATTAGCGCTCTCATCCATTACAATCAGGTGGCATGTAGGGCTAGAGTCACCAAGAAGCATCACTGACAATGGGAGTTGATGTTGTTTGTCAGTCAGGAGCTCAGCTGTAGCTTTCAACCAGAGTACTTACACATGGTCCCTTAATGTGGTTTGGGCTTCAAACAAGATGGCACCTTTGTTCCAACTGGGAGCATCTCAAAAATCAGTATTCCAAAATATGTGAAGTTGCAAGCTTGATTGAGGACTACCCCCCAGAACTGCCAAGGTGACATTTTTGCCTAAAATTCAGTCCTAGGGCCTTATCATATTCAAGGGGCTGGAGAAACAAATGTAATTTCTTGATGAAAGAGAGGCAATGCCACATTGCTGAAGAGCTTATGGGAATGGACATATGGTTGTGGCCATCTGTGGAAATTATGACTTTGAAATGGGTTTCTGTTATGATAGAGATCAAACTTCTATGGTTTGATCTGAATGTTTTTGTCCCTTAAAATTCCTACATTGAAATCCTATCCCCCAAAGGTGATGGTACTAGGACATGGGGCTTTTAGGAAGTGCTTAAGTCATAAGGCTGGAACCCTCATTAATGGGATTAGAGCCTTATAAAAGAGGCTCCACAGAGCTCCCCAGCCCCTTTGACCATGTGAGGACACAATGAGAAGTCTATGACCTGGAAGGGAGCCCTCTCTCGACTATGCTGGCACCCTCACCTTGATCTTCCAGCCTCCAGAACTGTGACAAATAAATTTCTGATGTTTATAAAGTACCCAACCTCTTTTGTTTTCTCACAGCAGCCTCAATGGACTAAGACAGTAACCATCTAAATACATTCCCATTTCATTCTGGGCACAGAGTTTGACGGCTTTTCTAATTTCTTTAGCTTTTAGGAATGGCTATATCACTGACATCTCTCCAATAGAATGAACATAGAAATGTGTGTACCACTTTCATGCCTGAGCCATAATTCTCCCTAGTGTGTTATCCCTCATATCCTTTCTCTTTTCAATTGACTAGGATAGTGATGCCCAGGACAATCTGGGAAACCATATGTTGAAGATGGCAGAAACTGTGACCCTGAGTCCAAAAATGACTGAGTGGATTAAACAGAAACATTGCTGACATAAATCCCTAAACTTGATTCTTACATGTGTGACGTGTATAGAATTCTAATGTGACCCCCCAGTGACCATCACTCTTTTCTAATTCCTTCTTGTTGAGTATGGGCAGAATCTATAAATATAATGAGTTCACCTCCATGTTTTTGTTGTAGTCTATGCAGATAGATTTTGTAGATATAGCTAGTTTCCAAAATCAGTTGACTTTCAGATAAGGAAATTATAATAGGTGAGCTGGCTCTAGAGGGTTCTTTTTTTGTGAAAAAGACTCAAAGACAGAGATTTGAAGCATAAGAGGGATTTGATGTGAGGGAGATTCTCCATTGCTGACTGTGGCAAGGACCTAGGAACCTAAGAGTGACTTTTAAATGATGCCCAGCCGTGAAATGGGGATTCCATTACTACAGCCACAAGGAACTGAATTTAATCAACAACCTGAATGACCTTGGAAGAGTGCTTCAAGCTCCAGATGACAACACAGACTGACAAAATCTTGATTTCAGCTTGGAGACCCTAAGCAAAGAATCCAGCCACGTGGAAACTAGACTTCTGACTTACAGAAGGATAGATGTGTGTTGTTTTTTAATTTACTATTTTTTTCCTTTATTGCACAGGTAAAATAAGTGTAAATTTTTAAAATTAACAGACTTTATATTTTAGAGCAGTTTTAGGTTTGAAAAAAACATTGGGTAGAAAGTACAGAGAGCTCCCTGTCTTCCTACACACAGCTTCTCCTATTAATGTGTGATTAATAATGTGTATAAGTGTGATACATTTGTTATAACTGATGAATCAATATTGATACACTATTATTAACTAAAGTACGTAGTTTACATCAGGGTTTACTCTTTGTGTTGTATAGTTCTATAGGTTTTGACAAATACACAATGTTATGTATCCACCATTACAGTACCATACAGAGTGGTTTCATTGCTCTAAAAATTCCATGTTCTACCTATTCAGCCCTCCTTCTCTTCCCCAAACCTCTAGCAACCAGTGATCTTTAGACTCTCTCTAAAGTTTGTCTTTTCCAGAACGTCATTTAGTTGGAACCATACAGCATGAAGTCTTTTCAAACGGGCTTGTTTCAATTAACATGACTAAGTTTCATCCATGTCTTTTTGTGCCTTGATAGCTAATTTCCTGCTATCATTGAGTAATATTCCACTGTGTGGATTTATTGAAGTTTATCTATTTACTTATTGAAGGATATCTTGGTTGCTCCCAATTTTTGGCAATTATGAATAAAGATTAAAAAAAAATTTTTTTTATTATTTTGTTGAAGAAGAAGATTAGCCCTGAGCTAACATCTGCCACCAATCCTCCTCTTTTTGCTGAGGAAGATTGGCCCTGAGCTAAGATCCATGCCTATCTTCCTCTACTTTATATGTGGGATGCCTACCACAGCATGGCTTGCCAAGCTGTGCCATGTCTGCACCCGAGATCCGAACTGGTGAACCCTGGGCTGCTGAAGCAGAACGTGAGAACTTAACCACTGCACCACAAGGCCGGCCCCTGAATAAAGTTTTTATAAACATTTATATGCAGGGTTTTTGTGTAGGTATAAGTTTTCCACTCATTTGGGCACATACGTAGGAATATGATTGTTGGATGAGATTGTTAAGACTATGTTTAGCTTTGTAAGAAACTGTCTTCTGAAGTGGCTTTACCATTTCTCATTTGCACCAGCAATGAGTGAGTGTTCCCGCTGCTCCACGTCTTGGCCAGCACTGGGCGCTGTCTGTGTTTTGGACTTTAGTCAATCTAAATAGGTCTCTAGTGGTATCTCATTGTTGTTTTAATTTACAATTCCCTAATGACATATGATGTTGAGCATCTTTAATATGCTTATTTGACAACTCTGTATCTTTTTTGATGAGGTGTCTATATAGATCTTTGGCCCATTTTTTGTCTTTTTTTTAATTGTTGAGTTGAAGGAATGTTTTCTGTATTTGGATCCAAGTTCTTTATCAGATAGATGTTTTACAAATATTTTTCTCCCAGGCTGTGGCTTGTCTTTTCACTCTCTTAATAATAACTTTCACAGAGCAGAAATGTTTAATTTTAAGGAAGTTCAATTTATCAAGTTTTTCTTTCATGCATTGTGCCTTTGGTGTTGTATCTAAAAAGTTATCATCAAACCTTAGGTCACCTACATTTTCTCCATTGTTATCTTCCAGAAGTTTTATAGTTTTGTATTTTACATTTAGCTCTATGTTCCATTTTGAGTTCATTCTTATGAATGTTGTAAGGCCTAGCCAGTTGTGTTTAGATTCATTTTCTTGCATGTGAGCGTCCATTTTTTTCCAGGACAATTTGCTAAAAAGAATATCCTTTCTCCATTGAATTAATTGCCTTTATTTCTTTGTCAAAAATCAGTTGACCATGTTTATGTGTGTCTATTTCTGGGCTCTCTATCCTGTTCCATTTATGTTTTTGGTTATTCTTTCTCTAATACCACCAAGTCTTAATTACTGTAGCCTTATAGGAAGACTTCAAGTCAGGCAGTGTGTCAGTTCTCTGGCCGTTTTTCTCCTATGGATATTGTTTGAAGTGGCCTAGTTTGTGGTAATTTCTTACTCTTCAATAGAATAGCTGTCTAAGGTCAGAAGGGAGTGAAGTTATCTTTACAACACAGTTTGCATGTCTGTGTGTTACTACAGTAGAGTCTATTCTAAATATACCTCTTAATATTACCTAGAAAAGTTTGGACATTTTGGAATCATTTTTTCCTGAATGCCTTATGGAATACCCTGGTTGAAACTTTCTAGCTTTAAGTGTAATTTGTGGAAAGACTGATCACTAATTTGAATTCTGTAAAGATTACAGGAGTGTTCATTTTCATTTATCCATGAGCCAGGTGACTTTTGTCTTTCTAGGTATTTGTCCACTTAATTTTAATGTTCAAATACTTGGGCATTAATTTTTTCATAATATCCCATAATTGATTTTTTGTGTCTTCACCCTACAGTGTGATATTTCTTTCTTATTTCTTATATTGTTAATTTGTACATTCACTCTAATTTTCATGCTCTTGAAAAAATTTTTTTGTATTATTAATCTTTACAAAGACTCTTTTGAGCAAGACGCTGAGTTCACTGAAATTTGATCTTTATATATTGTCCAATATTTGGTCAATTTTTGTAACTGCTTTATGTATCCATAAAATAAATGGTTATTCTATCATTACTGGATTCGTTTTTCCATTTACTTATATTAGGTTAATTTGTGATTTATGTTGTACAATTCTTTTATATCCTAATTATTTTTGTCTCCTACCAGTTACCGGAAAAGATGAATTAAAATCTCCCCATATGATTGGGGATTTGTCTCTTCCTCTTTAAGGTTCTCTCTCTAACTCTCCTCGTTCCTCTCCTACTCTCTCTCTATATATATACATATATTTTTTAATTACACATAATTTTCCATTTTTATTATATGTTTTTATTACATTTGAGTCTTTACACACACTTCCCATTTTTTGGTTCAAACTTCTGTATCCTTATGTTTTCTGCCATGTTTCTTCAGAAAAAATTTGATTTTGTTTTTTATTACGTTAGGTAATTTTTCCTGTTAACTTTATCTAGTTAGTTAATATGTTGGCTCTTCCAAAGAGTTAAAACTAACATCTACTTTTGTGCTTTTCTGTTTATTTTGTATTACTTATCTTTCCTTTACACTCATTTCTTGCTTTCTTTAGAATTGTTTAATCATTTCAGTTTTTACCATATTCTATGTGGAAAATGCAATTCATTTTCTTCTTATTCATTTAGTGATAATTCAAGACATTACAACATGCATAGTTAGCTTATCAAATAGTAAAGTTAATCAATAAATTTCACTTTTCTTTCAGATAAAACAAGTTAGCTATATCTACTCCTATTCTATATAATATTGTTGCTGTGTATATTATCTCATTCTTTCTAATACCACTAGACATTATAATTGCTGCTTTATACGGTCAATATCAATCTACAATTACCTATATATTTATCATATTGCATTAAATTCTTCCTTCTCATTCTTTCCACCTGAAGTTGTCTTGCTAATGTATATTTTGTGCTAATTTACTTTAGTGAGTGTCTGCTATTTTCAAACTCTCTATTTTTGCTTATTTGAATTCGTCATGAAAGATGTTTTTGATGGTTACAGACTTCTAGGCCATCAGTTGTTTCCTTTCAGCATTATTGATAAAGGTATGATGACCCTACCTACTGACTTCCATTGTGATCTTATACTTTACTCCATGTTTTTAAATCTCTTTTACACTTTTCCAATTTATTTATCTGTCTTGTTAGTGCATCCTGGATAATTGTTCTGCTCTGTTTTCTAGTTCACTAATTTGTTCCTTAACTGTGTCAAATGGCTTATTAAACCTGTCCTGTGAGTGTTTAATTTTAATTATTTTTCTTTAATTTTTATTGCTCTATTTCCTAAATGTCACTGACCTCTGTACGTATCTTTAATCTTGATTTTATTTTTTCAAACTTAGTAAATGTAGTTTTTTTGGTTTGTGTCCAATAATTCCAATCTCCTGATACACTATGTATTAGTGTATTAGTGTAATAAACTCTGTATCTCTTTTTGCTCTCTCTTCTCTCTAGTATTTCTCTCCCACTGTGCCCTACTTTCTTCTGTACTTGGATACTTTTTACTATGTTTTATACATTATTTTTGAGGTATTATTTATGAGATACCTTTGAGGGCTGGGATAGATACTGTCTTCAAGAAAGTATTTGGATATGCTTCTTGTAGACTCAAATCAATATATACTTAGTCTATAATTTATAGCTTGAAGTTTACGGGACTCTGGTGATGCAAGCTTGGGGCTGTGTATGCCAAAGGTATTTGATGCTTCTCAGAAACAGTTTTATTTCTTCCTGCCTTCTGCAGCAACAAAGAATCTAAGTGTGATGGGAAGATATGTACTACTGGTCCAATCATCCCAACAGAATATATCCCTCGAGGGCTCCAAACAATATGCGGAAGATCTCTTTTGGGCTACTCAATTTGGTGGTCTCTAGACTATTATTTCTAAATTACTTTACTAGGCCATCAAAACCATAGTAAATTTCTTTAATACTGGCAAATGCTATCAGACAAAATGTGGTTTTCTGTCTTTCCCTTTAC
Source organism: Equus quagga (assembly GCF_021613505.1). Lineage (NCBI taxonomy): Eukaryota > Metazoa > Chordata > Mammalia > Perissodactyla > Equidae > Equus > Equus quagga. The sequence continues at coordinate 40,213,672 of NC_060272.1, read as the reverse complement.
TCTCTCTAATCTAGCTTTCTCTTAATTTTAACCTAGTGATTCCTAACTTTTGTCAAACTCTTATGTTTTTAAGAAGATTTTCAAATTGTTCATCCACATTTTTAGCTGTTTTCAGTGGCAGGTTTGGTTTAAATATTCTAGTACATCCTATTTCTGGAAACGGATGTCTTAAATAAAATGTCTCATTGTTCACATTACCTGGAACAAGATCTGAAGTGAGGACAATATATAAACTAACTCCTGGAAAGTGGCTAAGTATCCAGCCAGATGTTAGGTAACTTGTCTGTAGCAAAAGTAGATGGTTAATGTCAAAGATGTTTTGGAAAGAAGAAAATAAATAGACCTCTTTAAATTACCCAGAAAGTAGGGCAATTCAGGGATTGTGTATGTTTATCAGGAGATTCAAATTACAGAATTGGTTCTTAAAAAATCTGCTAGAGAAGGTGACCATTCTAGGACTGATAAGCTCATAAATGGAATAATTGTGACAAGTAATTTGGCTAAAAATGTGCTCAACAATATTCATACTATAGGATTATTCTCACTATATGTATCCTTGTGTCTACTTAAACACGTACTGCACAGTTTTGTAGAAACAATCTCTAACTCCCAATATGTTAGAGTCATCAGTGATTTGTTTTTCATGTAATAAGCAATAATTTTGCAATTTTACTTGCTGTTTCTTAATCTCATTCCTTTTCCACTATTATAATCTGGACATTCACTGAAGATCTTTATGACATATAGCATTGCTTCTGAAAAGTAATTCACATACCAGTGGAGAGCTAGTACCTATAAAATACACTTTTCCTAACGTGTACCTTATCAGTGAAGACAATTTTCTTTTACTTTAGAATGGTGATATGGCTTTTGAAAATCAAGTTATAGCATGAGCAATATAACAACACATTGAGATGTTCTGATGCCTTCCAGCAGAATGTAGAATATTCTATAAATTAGTAACTTATATACGATCTTGTTCCTTCTATGTCAAGAGTACATGTTGCTGGGGATTGAGGTATGAGAGTGTAAGAAGAGTCTGTTATTATTATTTCTGAATACATTCCCTAAATATTTGCTTCATTATCAGGATATGATGGTCTATGTTGGTATAGATGTTCTAATATTAAAACAAGGAATACTTTCACCAGAAATTGCTTTTGAGACAGGAAGTTGGCCATTTTAGTGTCTTCATGACACAAAGGGTTAACAGGAGAAAAAGAAGGAATGCTGTGATGATTGGAGTGATTGGTTCAAACTTATACATGGAAGTAGGGATGCTACCATATAGTAAACGCTGAGAGGAGTATTGATGAACTCTGAAGAGGCCCACAGGTCACCTTCTTATGTTCTAATGTGGCTGCAGATGACTTAGTGATTTGGGGGTGGCCAGAGTTAATGCTGGAAGCTCTACTTCAAAGAAGGCTTTTTCAAATTTATGTGCCTGGTGCCTTGATGCAGGTGAGTGGAGGGCTTGGCTCAGCCGGGTCTGATGTTCAGAGATGTAAACATAGACTCTTTAGCATGACAGGCTTTGCAGAGTTGGGCTGCAACTCAGCTCAGTTTTATAGGTAACAAGATGGAAACTACATGGCATTTTATAACCTAGCCTTAAACGTCACATGACATTATCTCTATTGTACTCTATTTTGTACTCTATTTTATGCCTGTCAAAGCAGGCATAAAATCACCCTGATTCAAGGCAAAGGGACATAGTCCCAACCTCTCAGTGGGAAAAATGTGTCCCAGAATACGCAGGCATTTTTTGAAGTTTCTAAACCCACTCTCTGCCCACATGTAAAATACACTCCCTCCCTCAAAGGATGTCCCCTAAAAGTCCAATCAATCCTTTTATGACATCAACTCAGGCTCATGCTTGAGCATCTCTTTATCTCAATCAGGTCAGAAAGCATATGAGACTCCTCAGAGTTTTTTCATCAGGTACAATTTCTACCAGTCTGAAAACCAATGAACTAAAGAGACAAATTATCTGCCCCTTTCTAATCATCATAAAATGGGAGAAAAGATATTACATAACCTCAATAGTCACCCCTACTCAAAATGGAAAAAGAGAAGGTAGAAGTCACCGGTCCTAGAAAATCTGCAATCAAGCCAAGCAGATATGTCCAGTTTCTTGATTAGGCTCCAGCCCTGCTTCCCAGGAATAATTCTCTATGACTTTTGGTCCTATTGGTTCTACCTTCTTAGTCATCCTTCCTTTCCCATAATAAATAGGCCAATGTCTGTAGCTGAGTAATTTTCTCAGCTTCTTTGCTGCCCATAGACGTTTGAGAGTCCACCGGAATATTTTCCTGTTGTACTTTGTGCCTACAGTTCAAGTTGCTATATATTTTTTTAAAAATTGGGTTTCTTATAAAATTGTTTATAATTCATTCCATTAAGCAAAAGCCATATGCACAAATCTTAAAATTAACCCTTCTTTACCTTAGTTCCCTCTGAGTTTGCTATGAGACTATAACTATAAGATTCTTAGAATCCTGTTGTTTAAGAGCCATAAACAAGGAGGCAAACCGTTAAGAACTTTTTTTTTCTATCTGAAAGATTCTACGAGGAATCAGCTTAAATCTTTTTGTGATCTCACCAAAGGGACTTATAGTCACACTCCTGGCTTAATCTTTACCCTCAGACCACATTTCCCTGGTAGCACACTGCATTTTACCTTGAGATTCTCTCTTATTTGGAGAATCGTCTCCCAGGAGAGATTACAGATATGAAATAGCTTTATTTTCAAACCTAAGAAATCTAGTTCTCTTTATGTCTCTTCTAAATTCTTGGAAACTGAAGAAATTCATCTTTATCATATCTCTATATCTGCACAGTATAATATGCACCAAATGGAAAGTTGACACCTTCAACCAATGACACTTTCACTTTTCTTACACAGTTCCTGATGGTTCAATAGAAATATTTTTCCACCTTCCATGTTACTGCAGGTAAATATTTGCTAAGTATAATGCAGTACATGACACAGTCTCCTTTCCTCTGGATTCTAAGGACATTTTTCTTGCTTTCATTTCAGTTCTCACTAACAACCTTCTGGAGGCCTATCAGGCTTCTTTAACAGTATCTTCAAAGCTCTACCACATTCTACCCTGAATAGCCAAAGCAATCTTGAGAAAGAAGAACAAAGCTGGAGGCATCATGCTTCCTCATTTCAAACTACATTACATAGCTATAGTAATCAAAAGGTATGGTATTGGCATAAAAACAGACACAGAGGCCAGTGGAACAGAAGAGGAAGCCCAGAAATAAACCCACACATATATATGTAAATTAATTCACAAAAAAAGAGCTAAGAACATACAATGGGGAAAGAATAGCCTCTTCACTAAATGATGTTAGGAAAACTGGACAGCCAAATGCTAAAGAATGACACTGGACCACCATCTTATACTATACACAAAAGATAACTCAAAATAGATTAAAGACTTGAATGTAAGACATAAAACCATAAAACTCCTAGAAGAAAACCTAGGTGGTAAGCTCCTTGACATCAGCCTTGGTGAAGATTTTTCTGGATATGACACCAAAAGCAAAGGCAACAAAAGCAAAAATAAACAAGTGAGACTATACGAAAGTAAAAAGCATCTGCAAAGCAAAGGAAATGACCAACAAAATGAAAAGACAACCTAAGGAGAAAATATTTGCAAATCTATATCTGATAAGGAATTAATATGTAAAATATACAAAGAACTCATACAACACAATAGCAAAAAAACCCAACAATCTAATTTAAATATGTGCAGAGGATCTGAATAGTTTTCCAAAGAAGACATACAGACAGTGAAAAGGAACACAAAAAGGTGCTCAGCACCTCTTATCATCAATGAAATACAAATCAAAACCACAATGAGATACTACGTCACGTCCGTCAGAATGCCTATTATCAAAAAGACAAGAAATAACAAGTGTTGGTGAGGATGCAGAGAAAAGGGAATCCTCGTGCACTGTTGGTGGGAATGTAAACTGGTGTAGCTATTATGGGAAACAGTATGGAGAATCCTCAAAAATTAAAAATAGAACTACCATATGACCCAACAATTCCACTTCTGGGTATTTATCCAAAGGAAATGAAAACACTAATGTGAACTGATATATGCACCTGCATGCTCCTTGCAGCATTATTTACAATAGCCAAGACATGGAAGCAACCTAAGTGTCCATCAATGGATAAATGAATAAAGAAGTTGTGATATAAATATAAATATAAATACATATACACACACACAATGAAATATTATTCAACCATAAAAAAGGAGGAAATCTTGCCATTTGCCACAACATAGATGGAACTTGAGGGCATTAAGCTAAGTGAAATAAGTCAGGCAGAGAAAGACGAATACCATATGATCTCACTTACATATGAAATCTAAAAAAAAAAATGAACTCATACATTCAGAGAACAGATTGGCAGTTTCCAGAAGTGGGGAGTGGGGTTCGGGCAAAATAAGTAAAGGTGGTTAAAAGGCTAAAACAAACTTCCAGTTATAAAATAAATAAGTCCTGGAGATGCAATATATAGCATGGTGACTATAGATGACAATACTATATTGTTTATTTAAAAGTTGCTAAGAGAGTAGATCTTAAAAGAGCTCATCATGAGAAAAAAAATTGTAGCTATGTTTGTGATAGATGTAACTAGACTTCATGTGGTGATCATTTTGCAATACATACAAATATTGAATCATTATGTTGTATACCTGAAACAAATACGTCAGTTACATCTCAATTAAAAAAAAAAACAAAACTCTACCACATTCTGCCTGCTACATGGATCCAAACCCAAAGTCATGTATTTCAGACTTTTGTTATGCAGTATCTCACATACAGGTAACAAATTTAGTTCAAGTTACTATTACTGTTACCAAACCAATGTAGGTTCACTTCCTGGTGAGTTAAAATCAGACTCTCTACCAGAAGTAGTTGTCACATAGAGTAGAGCTTATTTGCAGCAAATAGGAGAGCACGTGGAACTGCTTGCAAAGTCCTGGCTCTCCCTGAGCACAGGGCAGCAGGGGCCTTTCAGCTCAGATGGAGAATGAATATTCAAAAGGGAGAGGTAGGTATTTGCTTGTGCAGGCTCAGTCGGCTCATCTGCACAGGGGTTGCTCTTGCAGTGGGGCTCGGTCTGGTTCAGGGGTGGTGACTGCATAACAACAAAAAAAACAATTTGGAGAAACAATTAAATGCCTCCAAAGCCTCTCTCGAGTTCCTTGGAGCAATTAGTCAGTGACATTACTGCATAAAAAACCACTCCAAACTTAGTGGTGTAAAACAAAACATTTTATTATAATTATGGATTCTGAGAGTCAGAGATTCAGATAGGACACAAGAGGGAATGCCTTGGCTCTGTTTCATGTCTCACAGTCAAGCTAGGAAGACCCATCTGGAATGGTTGTGGTAACTTGATTTGCACGGTTTGGTAAAATGGTGCTAAAGCATCTACTTCCAAGATGACTTTTTTACCCTTATGTTTGGGACCTTGATGAATGTAGGTGGAAGGCTGGGATTATTGACAGAGAGCCTGCGTACGATATCTTCAGAATGGCAGCATTGGCGTAGTTGAGTTTCTTTCCTGGTGGTTAATGTTCTGGTAAACAATAGAATTTGCCTGACCTTTCAGACTTTGAAGTCATTTCTGCTGTTCTGTGTGGGTCAAAGCAGTGATGAAATCATTCATGTTCCAGAGTGTTTCAAAGAAGTTGTGACCAAGTTTTAAAATTACCATACGGGAAATTCTATTTTTACATATGAATGTGGTGGTTCTGTTTCTCTGGAGAACCCTGACCATTATAAATTTTGGTACCAAGAGTGGTTCTAAGGCCCAGAATTTGGGGGATGAGTTTTCTAAATTGATCCTGAGGTTTCTGGAACTGGCTCTCTAATCTGGTTAGATTTAAAGACACTAATGACTATTTCCAGTCATAAAGACAGCACTAACAGTCCACGGTTTGAACTGGTCATAAAGATATGCAGAATATCTATATTGGATACTCCTAATCTACCACTTATAAGAAGCAAAGAGCTGAATGACTGTGTATGACAATCTCAAACATTTTGGGAAAACAAATGAACATAATAAAGTTGATTGGTTGCTCCTAATGTCCTTGGACAAAGTGGTGAAAGGAAAGAATGCGCCTGGAAATTTGAATTCCCAGCACAGGAACCATAAAAATTGACCTCAAGCCTTCTTTGTGTGGCCTGAGAGAGACTCTTATCTCCCATAGCAGCAAGTCTGAGATTGCTGAAAATCAAACACAGAATCTCATCCTGTGGCTAGGTAAATTGCAAGCTGAGGACATGTGTGGGAATGGGACTTCTTTGCCAGTAGAAGTGGCCTCTTGACTTCCAGTCTCCAGCTTCATCAGTTTTCCCATATGTCACCATCCTAATTTACAAGATACTATTCTTTCCCAGTCAATGCTCTCACTTAAAAGTAAACACTCTTCCAAGCTGGGAGTTCAATTTTCATTGTAATTCTCCTTAGGAATGATTACCTAAAGGTATGAGATAATGATGGAAGGAAGGTAAAGTTGGATCACTTGGAACTTATGGATATGGGCTCACTAAGCAGAGATTCTGCATTTAATGATACAGCTCAAGGAGTTAGAAAGGGTTGTAACAGTTTGTTTGTTTGGTTGCCTGAAACATGGAACAAAATGTGGCCCACAGTGAGCAAACTGGAAATGCCCAACCTGCCTTGGTTTAATGTGGAAGAAGAGATTCAAAGGATTGAGAAGACTGGGATGTCAGAGTGTATTTGTCATTTAAGCCCTACTCACCTATATTAGGAGATTCCAGAAAACCTAGCTTCCACCAATAAATCAATTTGTGATGGGAGTCCCAGCATCCTTAAATGGCTCTTTCGATTGCTCTTTTCTATAAGCCAGACCTTACAGTGGGAACTGCAGCCATACAACTGGGAAACTTAAATGCAATGGGAGAAATTGTATCAGGTGGCAGGGGCTAAGTAGCTGCACTCAAACCACCAAAGGAAAGTTGGAAGTGGTAACCCAATAGACAGCACAGTCAAAGTATCAATCAGAAAACCTGACTCATGCAAACCTATGGTGTTGGTGAACTGATCATGGTGTTTCTAGAAGTAAAATAGCTATGAAGCCAACTAAATTCTTATTTGATCTGTATAAGTAGAAAATCTCTAGATCAAGAGAACAAAAGTCTAGCTTGAATCATAAAAACAGAAAGTCACAAACTCTCAGTCAATTCCCAGACAAGAGCCAGTTTACAGAACCAGAACCCCTGAGTGAAGGAGAGGACAGATCCCCTTGAGGAAGGACCCCAGTACACTGCCAAAATTTTATACTGTGAATCTTGATCCCAGCCTTTTTCAAAGGGATCTATAGTCTTTAACCAGGGTTACTGTGCACTGGGGAAAAGAAAATAATTAGACCTTTGTGCGACTCCTAGAAACTGGCTCTGAACTGACCAATTCCAGGAGACCGAAAACATCACTATGGTTCACCAGTCAGAGCAGGGACTTAAGGAAGTCAGATGATCAATGGAATTTTAGGTCAGGTCCATTTCAAAGTGAGCCTGGTGAGATCCCAAACCCATCCTGTGGTCATTTGCTCAGTTCCCAAATGCATTATTGGAAAAGATAAACTCAGCAGCTAGCAGAAGGTCCAAATCAGTTCCCTGACCTGTGGATTGAGAGTTATTATGGTGAGAAAGCCCAAGTGGAAGCCATTAGAACTGCCCTACCTAGGAAAATAGTAATTCAAAAAGTTCATACTACATTCCTGCAGGGACTGCAGAGATTAGTGCCATCATCAACATCTTGAAGGATACAGGGGCGTTGATTCCCACCACATTCCCATTCAACTCCCCTATTTGGCTTGTTCAGAAGATAAATGGATCTTGGAGAATGACAGTAGTTTATCATAAGCTTAACCAGGTGGTGACTCCAATTGCAGCTGGAGTACCAGATGTGGTTGCATTGTTGGAGATAGACAACACATTCTCTGGTAACTGGTATCTCACTGTTGATCTGGAAAATGCCTTTTTTCTCCTTCCCTGTTCAATAAAACCAACCGGAAGCAGTTAGTTTTCAGCTGGCAAGGCCAATGATACACTTTTGCTGTCCTACATCAAGAATATACTGATTCTCCAGCCCTATGTCATAATTTAGTTCATGGGAATCTTGACCCACGTTTTCTTTCCACAAGCTATTACACTGGTCCCTCACATTGATACTATTATGCTGATTGAATTTAGTGAGCAACAAGGAGCCACTTATTCTTTAAGTCAGTATTAGCAGTAGTACTAGTTGGTAAATACTTATGTGCCAGAGGGTGGGAAATAAATCTGACCAAACTCAGAGGCCTCTATCTCAGCGACATTTCTAGGGGCCTATTGGTATGAGGCATGTCAGGATATTCTTTCTAAGGTGAAGGATAATTTGTTGCATCTGGCCACTCCTACAACCAAAAAAGAGGCATAGCACCTAGCGAAACTCGTTGAATTTCAGAGGCAACATATTCCTTATTTGGGTGTATTACTCTGGCTCATTTACTCAGTGATCTGAAAAGCTGTTAGTTTTGAGTGGTGCCCAGAACAAGAGAAGACTGTGCAACAGGTCCAGGCTGTTGTACAAACTGCTCTGTAGCTTGGGTCATATGATCCAGGAGATCCAATGGTACTTAGAGTGTTAGCGGCAGATAGGGATGGTATTTGAAGCCTTTGATTTGCAGAACAGGTCCTCAGGATTTTACAGCAAAACTCTGCCATCCTCTGTAAATAACTCTCCTTTTGAGAAACAGCTCTTGACCTGCTACTGGGAGTTAGTAGTCTGAACTGTTAACCCCAGGCCATAAAGTTGGGAATGCATAGCAACACTCCCTCATAAAATGGAGATGGTACATACATGATCAGGAATGAGCAGGCCCTGACGGCATAAGTAAGTTACATGAAGTGGCCCAAATGTCCATGATACCTACTCCTGCTATATTGTCTTCTCTCTCCCAGTCTGCACATATAGCTACATGAGAAATTCTCTATGATCAGTTGACAGAGGAAGAGAAGACTCAGATCTGGTTTACAGATGATTCTGCGTGATATACAGGTACCCACGTGAAAGAGGACAGCTGAAGTTCTACAGCCCTTTCTGGAACATCTGTGAAGGACACTGGGGAAGGGAAATCCTATTAATGGCAGAACTTCAAGCCGTGCACCTGTCTGTTCACTTTCCTTGGAAGGATAAATGGACAGACGTGAAAGTGTATACTGATTCATAGGCTATCACCAATGGTTTTGGATGGCCAGGAACTTGGAAACAAGATTGGAAAACTGGTGATAAAGATTTGGGGAAGAGGTATGTGGATTGACTTTTCTGAATGGGTAAAAAAAGGTGAAGATATTTGTATCCCTTGTGAATGCTCACCCAAGAATGACCTCAGCAGAGGAGAATTTTAATAATCAAAGTTGACAGGATGACCCATTCAGTACGCCTCTTTCTCCAGCCAGGCCTGTTATCACCCAACGTGCTCCTAAACAATGTTGCCATGGTGGTAGGGATGGAGGTTATGCATCAGCTCAGAAAAATGTTCTTCCACTTACCAAGGCCAACCTGGCTACAGCCACCGCTGAGTGCCCAATCTGCCAACAGCAGAGACCAACGCTAAGTCCCTGATATGGCACCATTCCCCAGGATGATCGGCCAGCTACCTGGCGGCAGGAAGATTACTTTGGACCACTTCCATCATGGAAGGGGTAGCCTTTTGTTCTCACTGGAACAGACGCTTACTCTGGATTTGGATTTACCTTCCTTACACACAATGTTGCTCCTCAAACTAACATCCACATACTTATAGAATGTCTTATCCATTGTGAAAGTATTCCACACAGCATTGCTTCTGATCAAGGAACTCATTTAACAGCAAAAAAAACAATGGCAATGGGTCCATGTTCATGGAATTCTCTGTTGTTACCATGTTCACCATCCTGAAGCAGCTGGTTTGATATAACAGTGGAATGGCCTTTGAAGATTCATTTATAGCACCAACTAGGTGGCAATACCCCACAGAGTTGGGGTAAGGCTCTCCAGAGTGCTGTATAATCTCTGAGTCACATCTAATATATGGTGCTGTTTATCCCATAGCCAGAATTCACGGGTCCACAAATCAAGAGATGGAAATGAGAGTTGCACCATTTACTATGAGTATTTTTGCTTCCTATTCCTATGACCTTATTCTCTGCTGGCCCTGATGTCTTAATTCCAAAAGGAGGAATACTTCTACCAGGAGACACAATAATTCCATTGAACTGGTACTAAAGACTGCCACCTGGGCATTTTAAACTCTCTTGATACCTCTGAATCAAGTGAAGAACGTAGTTACTATGCTGGCTAGGGTGATTGATCCTATCTATCAATGGAGAAATTGGACTGCTACTCCACAATGGAGGTAAGAAAAAGTAGGTATAGAACACAGGATATCCTTCAGAGCATCTCTCAGTGTTACCAGGCCCTGTGATTAAGGTCAATGCAAGACTACAACAACTCAATCCAGGGAGGGCTATTAGTGACCCACATCCTTGAGGAATGAAGTTTTAGGTCATCCCTCCAGGTGAAAAACCACAACCAGCTAATGTGCTTGCTGAAGATAAAGGGAATAAAGAATTGGTAATGGAAGAAGGAAGTTGCAATTACCAGTTTCAATCACATGACCAATTACAGCAATGAAAACTGTAATTACCATGACTATTCCTCCTTACTTTGTGTGTGTGTTTAAACTTGACTGGATCACAGGATGCCCAGATATCTGACTAAACATTATTTCTTAGAGTGCCTGTGAGGGTGTTTCTGGAAGTGATAAGCATGAGAATCACTAGACTGAGTAGAGTGTCCTCCTTAACATCAGAGGGCATCAACTAATCCACTGAGGGCCTGAATAGAACAAAAAGGTGGAGGAAGGAAGGATTCACGCTCTCTGTACCCAAATGCTTGGGCTGGGACATTGATATTCTCCTGCCTTCAGTGCTCCTCTTTCTCAGAACTTCGGGTTCAGATTGGAACCAACACCATCAGCTCTCTGGCTCTCAGGCCTTTGAAGTACACCTCCAGTCTTCCTGGGTCTCCAGCTTGCAGATGGCAGATTGTGGTACTTCTCCACAATCACATGAGTCAATACCTTATAGTAATCTCTCCCTCTCACTCTTTCTCCTTCGCTCTGTCTCCCACACTCTCTACCTATACACTATTCCAACTTGTTCTGTCCTCTTTTTTGTTGGTTTTGAGAACTCTGATTAATCCACTAAGGAATGGAAGTTTAAGGACCGTAGATTTAGCTGAGTTCCTCAGAATAACTACAAATAAGTGACAAAGCCAGGATACAACACTACATATTCTCTCTTTTTATTTCTCTGTTATTTTCACAATAGAGGAAATGAAAAAAGAATGGGTTATGGCTCAAATCAGTTTATTTCTTAACATGTCTGAATTCATTATGAGAAGGAAAAAAGTGGTGAGACAGAAGCCTGAAGGAACTTCTTCCATTATGCTCTTTCTGCATATTTTCTTGGATATAGCTGAAGATTTTTGAGAGGCTCTGTCTTTCTCTTACCATATTGGATTATATTTTCCTTGGTAAGTCTTTTCTCTGCACATGCATTCTGCTCTGCAAATAAATGATACAATTCTCAAGGGCAAGGTAACTGGTTTGTTTATATCACTCTCCAACGTTGCCACAATGAGTTCATAAATGCTGTTAATGCCAGTTAGGTAATTACAGAAAATGTAAAGTTATTTGGAAACAATTCACCTGCCCTTTATGTCTATTATTGTGTGCATGTATGTGTTCAAATAGGAAACCTTCACACCACATTAATGAAAGACTTTGCATTTACATTAAATACTCAACATTATATATTAGTTAAGCTTTGGATATAAACTCAGCAAATGCAGTTTCTCAGTCATTATCATTATTAAATCCTCATTCCACAATAATCGGGACAAAATAAAATGTCCATTTAGTATTTTAAAGACTTTTGTTTTCCCTAAAATAATCATAAAATAAATGTCTTCCCTTTGTATTAATATAGCATCATCTTGAAACAGGAAACAATCCTCCATACTGCTTGGCTTTTTATTTAAAACTATCTTAGTTCACATAGAAGCTATAGAGTAAATATAAATAGAAGTTTATGATTTATAAAACACTTTTCTATTTATTTATTGAGTAAAATCAGTGAATTGGGTGAAGTTTCATTAAAGAGTGTGAAAAAACAATGCTCATTTCAGCAGTATACAGCTTGCCTCAGTTAACACAACGCATAGAATGTGCTACGGAACAGATGGTGGTGTAAAAGCAAAGTAGTGCTTCCCTTTTGGTGCTTTTATACTGATGTGCATATTTACCGGGCAAGAAAACAGCTAATCTGCTATTTTTTTTTGAGAGAAATGGAGTTTTAAGAGAAAATTTCTAAAGACAGGGTTGCTATTTTGCATGTTATATTGAAGCTACTACAAAACTGTAGAAATAAAAATAAAATTTCTTCAATTCACATTGTCTGTGGGGTATAGCAGTGAAAGAAATGGCAAGGGCATTTGTAAAACTTTGACTAGGTTTGCAAAACCACGCTTGAAAACCACACTTCTTCAAAGTCTTTTCACTAAAGCTTGCTATATGATGAATTAATTAACCTAACTTTGTTTTTAACATTGAACAGTATCAAGGAAAATTAACTCTGTGTGTGTGTGTGTGTGTGTAAAAGAGGCTTTATAACCCTCAAATGAATGAAATCAAATATGCAAACAATATCATGTATTTCTATCTTGTGTGCAAATCTAAAGAACTTACATTTATATTTTTTCTTATGTGATTTCCCTAACAATTTTACTTTCTTAGATAAGGTAACTAAAGTTTAAAAGGTAATTTATTGAAGTTTACGGAGCAGGTGCGCAGTAATCCTGGGATTATGCTTCACTAAACAATTTTCAAAACTATGCCACAGAGTCAAAATTCAGAAGTCAGCTTTGACTTTATATATTGGGGTCATGATGTCTTCCTTATTATTTTTTATGATGATTCAGAATGAATTGCTAAAGCATGAAGGAGGTAGATTTGTTATGACATTAATAAAGTTTGAGCTTCAAAATGTCTTTACACTCCCTTACATAAAACCTCCTAACTGGACACACTTTTCCAGATGACCCACCAGATTTTCATTCTATTGTACTTCAGAACCCCCATTTGTAGGTTCTCCATGCTATCATACAGAGATATAATCATCTCCAGCGCTTTACTTTGTTCTTGTGCATCGGAAGAATCTATGGCCATCTTGGAAAAATCCACATTTATTACTGCATTGTTCAGCTTTTTAGGGATTGTGAATGAATAAAGACTTTTTAAAAACAGAAAATATTTCCAGCATGAATCACCTAAGAATGAAAGGTGTGGGTCTTCTTAAACATTGGATAGGGGATCAATATGAGAGGGCTTTAGATAAGAGGGGAGGAGACGTTCTGCTTATCTTTGACCCTAAAATAAAATTCAAATTGAATACATATCTACTTTATAGATGCTGACTGGGAACAAGAAAAGTGAAACCTCCAGAGTAGTTCACAATGCACAAACACACCCACACCTACAGTAGGCACATGCATACAAACACACACGGACTTTTTCTATTTTTGGTACTAGGCCTTTTATCTACTGGGGTCTTTATGTCTTTCTTATTTTTAAGGAGATTTCAGAATTATTAGAGTTTCATTAAAATAGCACTAAAAATCTGATTGTTTGTAAATTCAATTCAAAGAGCGGCAGCTTTTGAAGGGAAAGCTTCTCAAATATATTACTTTTAAAAAGCCCTGGTTTGTCAATTTTTTTTAAAGAAAATTCAGAGAGGAACTCAGTCAACCATGCAAAAATTGATGAGCACAAGGGCAGTCAGAGTCAGAAGAATTAGAGCCCCAGTAGGAAATCTAGTATCATAGACACACACAAAATGGCTCTTATATTTTAAGGATCTAAAACACATTGAATTACATTAATGAGGTTGACAAAAACAAAAGTATCTGAAGCTAGTATTATATCGCTAAGCTTGTTAAAACAAAGCAGTATGTGGCAAAGCAGTGGTATTTCTTATAGCACTATTTAAAAATTATTCTATTGCAGATAATGTAGCCGATGCCATCTTATCATGATGTTGCTCCCTGTCACCAATAGGTACATCTAAAATGTGCTGAAAGAATACACAGTCCTCCATGAGCTGACTCTGATCACCAACATCCTTCGACTCAACACCTAAGCAAACCAAACTGCGTGCTTTCTCATCCTGGTGACTTTGCACAAGATGTTCTCTCTGTAGCAAATCAGTCCCTAAGCCCAACCTGTCTCGCTCCTTCCTGGTGATCAATCCTCAGTATCAATATCTCCAGGGAAGTCCTTTATGGCCCCCTTGGGGAGCTAAATACTTCTCAATCTCCTCTACGAGGCTATGAGCTCCATGACACCACAGGTTCTTTCTTTCTTCCACTAACCTGGCACAAGATGAAGTGAGAAGCACCCCTCCTACCTACTAGTGTGGGCATTTTTCCCTCTAGGCTCAGGACTCATCTCTTTCCAAGATGACTAGTCATCCCTAGAGGGAGATAATATCTCTTTTTGTGACTTCACAGGCACAGCATATGGTATGCACAAGAAAAAATTAGTCAATATACAAATGAATTACAGCTTTTTTTTCTTTATTTCAAATAAAGGAAGAAAAAGTAAGTTATAAGGGAATGATGAGAATTTAAGACTATTTTAAAATAGCATTTTATAATATGCTAGAAATTAACCATGAATTAACCAAATAAATGAATCAAATGTAAATTATTCATGTTTTAGGGATATAGAGTATTTGTTGAGTCCATTCATTTTCATTTCCTTCTCTCATTAGCCATTTTACCAAATTTTCTAATAAATATATTCAAATTTAAGAATTCTTATTCAAGAATCATGTAATTTTTTTACCTTTTTAAAACTATTGGTGGGTAAGCACATTGCTAGATTAACTTATTAAAAGCATTGAATTACATGGTCTTGGTAGAATTATGTAGAAGAAATATCACAGTAAAGTTAAGCAGTGAGAGAAGTGGCTAAGAAATCAAGGTCTGAAATCAGATTCTTGCTCAAATCTCCTTTCTGATGTTTAACTTGTGACTTTGGACAAGATCATATTGAATTTTCCCATTTATAAAGAGTGGATAATAGCTGTCTCTTCCACTTAGGTTGTTGGAGGGACTGAATGAAATAAGAATTATAAAAACATTTCACAGTGCCTGGAATATAAATATTAGCTATTATTCATTTTAACGATAAGGAGGAAACTAGCATAATCAATAATATAGGAAACAATGTGAAAAAAAAACATTAACCAACCTTAACTATCCAGGCTCTCTAGTTGAGGATCTCAGGAAACACACAGTTATTTGGATTACGAATTGTAAGACAGATGAAAGTCTATGTGAAAATTGGAGCCTGAGATAGAGGGGGCCCACTAACGACCTTGGTGAGCAAGAACAATCAGCAGAATCGCTGATCCATAAAGCATGCTGCCAGGTAGCCTAAAGGAGATCTTTGAAAAGAGAAAATCAGCACAGAATAAAGAGGCGCAGAATTACAGAAGCAATTGGGAGAAAACCATTTTGAGAAGTTTTGAACTGGTTTTTATTTTTACTTTCAAAGACATCTTCATGAAAGTTCTTTAAATATATTCTGCAATTATTCTTTTAAAGTCTAAAGGAATGAAAACAAATGGAGTAGGTGCTGACTGCAAAAGGAATTCTACCCAAGAGCTATCACTAAATAAATAATAAAGAAAAATATACTGTTTTATATTAACAAATTTTATATCAAAGAGTATATAAATAGCAACATGCTTTCGTTGTTATTGTGTCAAGAAAATATTAACAGTCACAAAGTGACTTTTTTAGGGAAGGTTAATTGTTAATTTATTTCATGATTTAAAAATACACTAACTTTTAATTGGTATCCGTTTTCTAACTACTTGCTTCAAAACTATATTAATTTAAATACAGTGGCAAAGTGCTAGTGGACTGTGAATATATGTATTTGCATATTGTGTAAACGGAAAATATTAAATCAGTGTTGTAGCTGTAATACACCTGTAATTCCATTACCAATAACCCAAGTTTTTAGTAAGTCAGTCTGCAACAGTGTTGAAATTTCTGTTTGAGAACAGTTTTCATTTTTAATGGCATGAGTAAAAATATAACAGAAACCCAAACCATTCTTCATTCAGATATTTAAGTCTTTTAATATAGTAGAGAAATAAGATGATCTAAAATCTGGTAGTTATAGTGAATCCTGAAGAAAAGACTCAGCTGAATTTTTTGACTCAACGTTGTGATAACGTCATTCTTAGATAATTTCTCTCACTATGCCTTGAGTACTGATATCCCACTATCCTATAAGAGATATGAAAGAAATACTTCATAATACCAAAATGCTACAAGTCACTTAAGAAAAAAAAGTGATATAATCTAAAAAAGCAATTTTGAATAAAGAAATTACATAAGTATATAAGCAGCAAGTAGTCCAATCTAGGCACAAAATACAAACTAATTTTAATTTCAAACTGCAAAAAAGGAGAGAGAGATGGATTTTTAAAACCTTTTATTTTGAACCAATTTTAGAATTATAGAAAACCTGTGGAAAAAAAAAAAGTAGATCAAAGAGTTTTTAATATCCCTAACCCTGCTATCCAGGAGGCAAAAATTTGAGGAGAAACAGGATTTGCATGTCTCTCTCTCAAGATACTTATCATCTACCATGGAGAAATGGTAACTCATGTTTCCATCGAGAAACATGGCAGACACCAACTAAATCAAGTGATTAAGGTAAACATCTAATGAAAACCTCTATCATAAATGCCTCAAAAGAAAATCTTATTTTTAACAAAAGCAAATCTGTCAGCAAATGTCCCATTGCACATCTTGGATATTATATAATAAGACTCGAATCACTGTTTAGTAATAAATTCAACATGAGAAAACTTTAAAAATCTAAATACTATTTAAAAGACACGATTCCACTTAGAAATACGTTTATGTGATCTTTGCAGAGTTTTAAAAATTAGACCATTTTACATTAATTAAGGGATTTTTTTGTCTTTTGAAAAGCTAAAAGATCTGGCCATCCTGGGTTCGCATTCCCACTTGGTGACCCCCTGCATTAGACAGAGAGAAACTCTGCAGTGAGCCCCAGTCCCCACCACTCCCTATTGCCTTATTTCAGAGCCACTTCACATTTTGTATGTTACCTGCCTCTTTATGCAGATATTTGATTCTGTGTCCCCCAATGTGTAGTATTATACCATTTTTAACGGCAAACCCCATCACCATTGTGTGTGTGTGTATGTGTGTGGAGATTTTATAAACATATATAGAAATATGTGACATATGTGGAGATTTTAGATATCTATAAATATATATTTTCAACTTAGAGAAGGACAGGAGAGGAAATACAACAGATTTAACACTTAGAAGGGATATAATTAGAGTGGGTTTGGGGGAGGGTTATTAACTTTTTATTTGCCTTCTCTGTATTAAATTGAAAAGGAAAGAATGAAAGACATATAGATAGAAAGACAGAAACTTGAAAACACTAATGCATAAACATACACACACCCCTATATTCATTGTAGCATTATTCACAATAGTCAAGACATGGAAGCAACCTAGGTGCCCATCAAGGGACAAACGGATAAAGAAGATGTGGTATTTATACACAATGGACTACTACTCGGCCATAAGAAATGATGAAATCTGGCCATTTGTGACAACATGAAGGGATCTTGAGGGTATCATGCTGAGTGAAATAAGTCAGAGGGAGAAAGTCAAATACCATATGATCTCACTCATAAGTAGAAGATAAAAACAACAACAAACAAACACATAGAGACAGAGATTGGATTGGTGGTTACAAGAGGGGAAGGAGGGAGGGAGGAGCAGGAAGGGTGAAAGGGATGATTAGGCTCACGTGTGTGATGATGGCTTGTAATTAGTCTTTGGATGGTGAACATGATGTAATCTACATAGAATTTGAAATATATCACGATGTACATCTGAAAGTTATACAATGTTATAATCACATGTTACTGCAATAAAAAAATAAAGTAGGATAAAAGTCAAAAAAAAAGAAGACAGAAAGAAAAAGAAGCAAATTATCATGGAAGCGTGACTATAGACATTCTATCAGGATCTAAGTGTGGGAAAGAATTCCACATAAACAGATACAGTTTTGTCAAATCTCAGCTATATAGCCAATATTAAAAACTCATACAGTTAACATATACTGGAAAAAGAGAAATTTCTGGAGGCTGAAGAATCTAAATCTCTTCCTTTGAGGGATTTACAATCCATCAGGAGAATATGAACAACAAATTAACCAAAGAGTAAAACAAAACAAAAAAAAGCAAACAGATAAGAGCATAGTTTAAATAGTAAAAGAATGAGTACAATTTTCTAAATATGTATAATATATATGTTTAGTACTTAAAAGCTTCCATTTTTTCCAGTCTATAAGTCTATTAATTCAAGTTATATTCACAATATATTTAGGAAATAAGGAGCTAGGTATTATTGTTTCATTTCAGATGGGGAAAAAAAAAAAAGGATACTGGAGCCAGCCAAGTGGTGCAGCGGTTAAGTTTGCACGTTCTGCTTCAGTGGCCCAGGGTTCACTGGTTCGGATCCCGGGTGCAGACATGGCACCGCTTGGCAAAAAGCCATGCTGTGGTAGGTGTCCCACATATAAAGTAGAGGAAGATGGGCATGGATGTTAGCTCAGGGCCAGTCTTCCTCAGCAAAAAGAGGAGGATTGGTAGTAGTTAGCTCAGGGCTAATCTTCCTCAAAAAGTAAACAAATTGAAATTAAAATTAAATTAATTAATTAAAAAAGGATGCTTAGAAAGAAATTTAACTTCCCATGTTTACACCAAGCTGCAAATAGAAGCAAAATTGTCTGATTTCCCCCCTAGACCACTGGTCCTTTCACTACAACATTCTGTCTTAGCAGTATTTAAAAAAGCCCAGATAATGGAGTATTCAAATTTCATCTTCATAAGATGGAGATGGATTCTTAGAAAATTGATATTTGAACTTCGGTTTGAGTGGAGGGCTATTAAGTCATCTTTAGAACATTTTCTCCTAATAGCTTTCTGGCACTGGTCAGCCTCATTAGAATCTTCCAAGGTTAATAAAAACCTCAGATTTTCAGTTGATAAAATGCAGATTTTTAGCCCTAGTCCCATATCTGAATTAACAGGTCTGGGGTTGGCATAAAAAAATGTGCATTTTTAAACAAACTTTGCAAGATTAAGCAATTTCTGATGTTCATATAAATGTGGAAACCTTTGGCTTGCTAAAATGAAAGAGAGAGAGGGGAGAGTATATGTACATTGAAAATGTGAGGGAAAAAAAGTATTCTGAAGAGGTTTTGTTGTAAAAGAAGAACAATGTGCAGACAAATTTGGCTTGAGTGGAACATGTAGGAGTTTAATTTGGACAAGGTTAAATGAATGGATTTTAAAGTTGCTGTCAACGAGGCTGCATCTGGCCATGAGTTTGCTGTTCTTTCAACTCAAGGTCAGCATCAATGTAGTCTTAAAACATCAACGGGAGTAAATTTGATTCTGCAGGAGCCTGGGGCTATTGCTTGTATTTTCTCTGGTTCTATGTCTGTATCTGTTCCCAAATGCCCATTCAAATAATCATTCACATCATATATTAATAACAGAATTTACAAGGTTAGACACAAAGTTTCCAACAAAAAGTGCCCCGAGAAAAAATAATCCTAAGTTTATTCTGTAAACCGCAATAAATCAAAACACTGTAATCAGTGCTTATTATTCACATTGCATTATTTTAGATCAAATAGTTTTGCAAGGTGGAGGGTCAGTTGAAGGAGGGGAGTGATCAAAGTCTGGCTGAACAGGAAGAAAATTATTTAATAATCCCCATAAAGTATAATAGAGATTTGAATTCATATTAAATGGGACTGGAATGCAGAAGGCATTTGTGAGATAATTTAGGAAGAAAGATTTGAAAATATTTGATAATGGAATAAATATGGAGGTAAATAATTAGATAAACGTCTAGAATGGTCACTGAGTTTAGTTTTCTAACAAAATTCTGGTGCTCTTTTTTTTATTAAGAAAAAAAGGAGGTCCAGAGAATAAGCTGATTTTAAGAAATATTGATGAGTTTACTTTCAACATGTTGAGGAGTTTAAGGCGAAAGGAATGCTAGAAGAAGATTAAAATAATTTCTAAACTTGAATGTTTAAAATTGACTATAAACTTAAGAGCGTGTTATGCATAAACTCTTAGACATAGGAAGGACAAAAGTAGTTGTTTATACTTTATATCAAATTGTGTGGTGGTTTTAAAACATTTACCCTGAAATCTTTGACATCCTCCCATTGAGAGGTGGCGTGTATGGCCATCTCCTTAGATCTGGGCTGTTTTGTGACTGCTTTGACCAACAGAGTGGAGCAGAAGTGACACTATGTTAACTGCCAAGGCCGCCTGGTTCTCCCAGGATGCCCCCTCTCCATAAACCCCCTCTCATTTGTCCCTCTAAAACATAGGCACCATGTGTGAGAAGTGTAAGCCAATGAAGAAGCCATATCCTGCCTCTCTGGTTTGCAGTCCCAAATGAGCCCGTCCTACATTCCAGCCCAGGTTCCAGACAGAGTGACAGAAATATCTTGGAAGTGGATCTTCCAGCCTTAATTATTCTACCCCTCAGTCATGTGAGTCTTTCCAGCTGTAGTTCCCTTTCTGAATTCCTGATACATAGAACATGTGAGCTTAATAAAAAATTGTGTTGCCTTACACAATAAGATAAAGATGCTGTTTACATAGCAATAGCAACTAGAGCCGCCTCTGTCAGTCACCCGCAGTCAGTCAGATCTTCCCAGCTGAGGCCCAGGCATTATGGCACAGACACAAGCCATACCTGCTGTACCCTGTCAAAATCCCTCAGCAATAGAATCCATGAACATTATGAAACATTTTATACAACTAAATTGGGGTAGTTTGTTATCCAGCAATAACAACTAATACATACAGCCTTTTGAAAATGTGATGAAATTCATGGATGTCTTCCCTATATTGCACTACACCCCAAATATTGCTTACAACTGTAAGGAGTTCTCAGACTCCCTTGTTTTTATCACACTAATAAAAACAGTTAACATTGAACAGATGCTTTTGGGAACATACCTTCAGTAACAATTTATCTGAGGAAATTGATATGTCTCTTATAACAAACTATGGAGGTAGGTACTCTCATTATCTTTATTTAACATATACAGACCACTCCCCAAAACTCTATAAGGTAGATATTATTACTAATAGCTCAATATTGTTCAACATGAACTAATAGTTCAACAAGTAAAGAAACTGAAGCTCAAAAAGAGGAAGTAATTTCTCTAAATTTATGTGATTGATTAGTTTTGGAAAAAGTGTACAATCTTGCACAGTCTAGCTTGAGACTCTGTGGTCTTAACCCCTGTCCTATCACGCCTCTCAGCTGATCCAAGAGAAGACAAGTACCTCAACTAAGATTAAACACTTGGTTACAGATGTGTTTAAACTAAATTTAAGTTTCTTAACTCAAATTCCATGCTTCTTCATTCAGTCTGCCACAACAAATGACTAATTAATAATTCTTCTACTTGTCTATGTGAATTGAACAGTAAATAAGGTAATTAGGATGTGTTTTTCTAAAAATATAAGGCTGAAAACCTACACAAGAAATATGAACATGAGCATAGCAGGATGCCAATCAGGGGTCATTAAATAAAAGTTAATTAAGGGCATTAAACTGTTTCTAGGCATGGTGATCTGACCTAAAAATACGCAGCCTTTTCCTGCTCTATTAAATTTGAATTGTGCCCTTGTAGATCTCTTCCTTTTGGAAAAAGCTAAAAGATAACTCTAAGCAGAAAATTAGAACATCAGGGGATGTTTACAATCTCATAGGAATGTCTTATTATGGAACTGGCCTCAGTTTTCGTTATGGATGTTTTAACAAGAAAGAAGTGGTTATGTTGAAGACAGAGATTTTTTTCCCCCTAAGGCTGATATTCCTTTCACTGGCAGGGATACACATGAACTGGGGAATGACAGAAAGGAAAGAGCTATGTCACCTAAATCAACTGAATCACATTCTGTTAACAGAGGGATGGCTGTTCATCTTAATCACTCTCACGCTCTCTTTCACTGTACCGTATTTCCACATTGTCATCCCCACAGTTCCCTTGGGCATGCCCTAGCTCTTTGGCATCAGCATGCTGTATTTGAGCTAACAGTGGTTTCTATATAAGGTAATTCATCTTTTTCAAATATCTTTATGTTCTTTTTCAAACATATTTAATATCATATTGATTCTATTATTTGTGGACCTATTAATTTCAATCATGCATATATAGATCATCTTTCAAAAAATGAGATAACTCTTCTCTATTTAATGTCCTTCGTTGTCACTGCTGTACTCACTTTTGTTTTGTTATTTTTTGTCTGGTTATATATGTCTTCAATGTAATCAATCCTTTATTCCCATAGTTAAACTTTGAAATTTTCTCTACCACTCTTGTTATTAGTGTCTTCCTTCTCGATATCTTGTTTATTCCATAAGTTGATTCACTATTATTCATTCCTTGCCTCCTTTCTTACAGAAACTGATAGAGAAACTTCTAATAGTTTCCTCAAATGTTCCTTAGGTTCAGAAAGATATTCCTCATTGGCCAAAGCCCACGTAATCATGTATATGAAAACTGGCATCAGAGGTAGCTTTTCCAAACCTGTTTTCTGGTTAGTTTCTAAGTTTTTTCCACTTCTATATTTCAGTTTTATTCTCTTCGTCCTTTCTATTAAATTGGCTTTACTTCTGGATTTCATTTCACTAAAAAAATGTACAATAAGAATTCTCTCTGATCCGGTCTTTACTTTTATTACTTTGGTAGCATGCATTCTTTCCAACACCATTCGTTTTTAAATAAAGCCTGCCATTTCCATTTGCCCTTTTGATTTATCTTCCTGATTTTTTTGATGATGATTTATACTATATACTATATATGTGTGTGTAAAATTTTTTTATTTATAATACTCTAACTATTATATTTACATATTATAAAATACACACATATTAAAGTGTTTTCTTTAATTAAAATAAATGAACTAATTTCTGGCTATGCTAGGGATGCATTCAAAATGCATATTCCTTTTTGATCCTTAGAGTAAGTAAATATCTCTTAATTTTGACATATTCCTTCTTATGATCAAGTGTACATTATCCACAGAAGTTATAAGTCCTACATCAAAATCTTTTCATTTTACATAAGGCCTTTCATTATAGAGCTCTTGCTCATTTACTCAATCCCAACTCCTGCCACAACCCTTTACTCTTTATGCTATAGCAATAATGAACTTTGTAATTTCTGAAATATCACAATTATACCACAGATTCACAACTGTTGCCATCAAAGACAAGGATTGTGTTTTTTCCATTGTTGTTTCTCCAATAACTACCATCATGGTGGCATAAATATTTGTTGAAAGAATTAATAAACAGCACATTTCATTCATTGTATTTACTATGCAAATATTTATTGAAAAATATTAATAAATAGCTTGTCTTTTAAACATTTCTTGTAGTGGAAATGCTTCCATCAAATCTTTCTTTATCATCTGTGTGCTTTCTCCTAAGCATGGGCCATTTACTCACTGATCTGAGTTTTATTTAGTTCCACAGTCTTGGACCATTTCAGTTCAGTGAGATGATTTGAATTGCCTAAATGACAAAGTCAGGCCTATGCAACAGGTTTGCTAAATCCTACTATTCTAGAATTTCTATGGGTTCTAGGACAGCATTTTGGAATTGCAATTGTAACAACATTATTTCCATGTATTAATATATATGGATTTTTAAATTCTAATAAAGTGCTGATTTTTCACAATGAGAAACTTTTCCTAAGTGAAAAGTAACAGCTTTACAATCATTGTCAATAACGCAATCATTGGCAATTTTAAGGAAGGAATCACAGCACTGAGTCTGTTGCAAATTCTTCCTAAAAATGCTGCTCTTTGTGACGGGAATAATTATCACTGTAGAGTGGGCAGAAAAATACCCCACAATAATCAAACTCCCAGAATAAAATGCAAATTAGAAATATTTGCTGAAACATGGTTGAATGTCTATAAAATGATTTAATCGGGTTCCAAAAACTCTTATATTCTAGTATCATTTACAATTTAATTAACATAGTGGGCTCAAATGCTTTTTATATTTAAAGTCCGTGCGGTGAGACACAGCATTAACTCTCATTGATACAGACACTTCATTAATAGGGGCTGGCCCGGTGGCATAGTAGCTACGTTCGGGCACTCTGCTTTAGTGGTGTTCATGGGTTCTCATCCCGGATGCAGACCTAGCACTTCTCATCAAGCCACGCTGTAGCGGCACCCCACAGAAAGTAGAGGAAGATTAGCACAGATGCTAGCTAAGGGCCAATCTTCCTCACAAAAAAACCCCCCCAAAAAACCAAAAAACATTAATTGGTACAGACACTTGGCATTTGCCAATTCTCACCCACGAACACTTTTGTGTCTCCCTTCAGTCTCTTGATTAAATGGCATTTCTGTTCTTTCCAAAAATCTCTTTGCAAAGTTGGATCGGGAAGAACTCAATGGGCCTTATATAATGATATATTTGGGCACAAGTTATGAAAGACTACACAGTTCTTGACCAATAAGGGTAATTTCCATGTTCACTTTTCTAATATTCCCTATTCTCTTTAGCTTTATATTAAATATCATTTCTTAATTAGCATATAGTTTATTAATAATTTGTAACATATGGTAATGAAGATGTATGTGTGTATGACAGAATAGTAGAACAGTCCTTTTGGTTTTACCTAAACCAAAGTAATACCATAAATTAGATACATTTTATTTTGTTTCCTTATTATTTATTTTAGAATATTTATTAAGTAATCACCTTGTAAATTTTCATAGCAATATCAGAAATGCAGTCTATATCTTAAGAAACAATATGAGGAAATTTTTATTTCATTATGCTTACTCTGGTAAACATGAGCAGAAAAGATTTATCAGAAGAAAGACTAGACACAGAGATTTAGGGGGAAAATGCGGGAACTTGCTCCTTATAATTTCTCAGATAACGTCTGAATCTCGGGCTCCATTCTTTATCCTTAATCACTGGATTTTGCTTTCATTCAGTCCAAAGAGACTGTTTCATATCTTTCCCAAATACCCTTCGTTAAGCAAGGAATACTGCTAAGATCTCCTAATCTCAGCAGAAAACCTTGCTTCTTGTTTCAGAAAAGAGGGAGGCCATCTGTTGAAACTTCACTCCATTTTTTTCTCTGTTGCACAAACTGCCTCAAAGGAGGAGTACCCGCGTTTATGCACTTGATTACACCTCTTTGTATCTTTTTGGCCAACTTGCTCTTTAAATATAAGTTTCTTTATTTTATTTTAAATTTCTCACCCTCCAATGAGCTCTGTCCCATAAACACACATTTTAAAAGGAAATGAAAATAAACAATAAAAAACAACAAAAAGGGCTCACATTTCCCACTTCCAACCACATTACGTGCTATTTTCTTTTAACATCAAATTTCCCCCAAATAACTCATTAACTCCTTCTCATTTTATTCCTTCTTTGGTTCCTTCCTAAATTCCTCCCTTTCATTATTCACTTCTGAAATAAAACAATATTTATTAAATACTTAATATGCAAAGGACATTCTGCTAGATGCTGGGGCCATGTAGCCAAAGGAAATACCATCCTGCTTGTATGTTAGAACTATAGAATTCAGACCAGTAACAAACCATTCCAATCCACTGTGATAAGTCCAATGAAAAGGCAGATGTGAAAATAAGATATGAAAGCAAAAGGACTGATATTTCATAAATGAAACATTCATTAAAAATCAACCAGAAAAGAACAAACACATTCAACCTATATTCAGGAGTTATCCATTTATTCATTCTCTACATTTAATAAACACTTACTGAGAAACAACTATATGCCAAGCACTGTGTTAGGCAATGAGTACAGACAGAAGAATGAAACGATAACAAGGGCCTTCCATAAGTAAATATTTAGTGAGGGTGAAGCCTAAGGAGAAGTGACTAGTCCAGTCTGGGGGTAGCACAGACAGATTCCAGGGGAGGTTATTTGTGGCTTGAGCATAAGAGTCCTGACAGTTACCCAGGTGAATCTATGGAGAGGTGGAGGAAAGTGCGAGAACTGCAGAGGGTGCCTTGTGTACAGGCTTGCACAAGGCTCTCACATTTTTCCATGAAAGCACATGTAACTACAGAGGATAGTGCTCTCACACTCAGAAACTCAAAGTCTGTACTGGGAACAAAATTTCCCCATTTCACTTTGAAAATACATGCAAACTGTACATATTCATGATAACAAGCTTATATTTTATTTTCTAAATTCCATAGGGAGGTAACAGAGGATATTCAGATCAAAAGTGACATGATTAGAGTTGATATTCAGATACATCATTTTGTCAGCTTTGTCAAGAATAGGTTCAAGTCAGATGGGATGCTGGTTGATATTAAGAAGCTATTTAAACAACACAGGTGAAAAGGGTAAAATGGTGAATGAAAGCTGTGACAATAGTAATGAAGAGAAGAGTTGAGATCTGAAGACTAAGGAAATATGTTGCACTGTCCTTGAGGGCTATTTGGGCAAAGATTTTTAAGAGGGAAGGAAGAGTCCCTGGAAACTCACAGGTTTCTGACTTGAAAGTCTAAGTGAAAGAAGCTGCTCTTTACTGATCTGGGTAATAGAAAAGAAAAGGTTTTGAGGAGGGCAAGATCATAGCCTAAACACTTCAGGAGAGATTCCGTTATCTCTGTATTAGTTTTCCATTACTGTGTAACAAATAACCACAGACTTAACTACTTAAAACAACGTCCACTTACTAGCTCATGGCAATGGAGGTCAGGTATGGTATGACTCGGTTCTCTCCTCAGGCCTCATTAGGCAGAAACCAAAGTGTTGGCTGTGGCTGCAGTTTCCATCCGTGCCTTGGCATCTTCTTCTAAGCTCACTGGTTGTGGTAAGTTGAAAAACCAACCCCCAATAGTTATCCATGTCCTAATCACTGGAACCTGGGAATGTTACCATATCTGACAAAGTCGTTGCAGATGTGATTAAGTTAAGTGTCTTGAGATTAGCCAGGTGGCCCCTACTGCAATCAAGAGGCAGGCAGAGAGAGATCTGACACACACGGAGAAGAGAAGGCCATGTGAAGATGGAGAAGACTGAGTTTAAGGTGCTGGCCTTGGAGATTGGAGCAATGTGGCCAAAAGCCACAGAATGCTGGGAGCCACCAGAAGCTGGAAGAGGCAAGGAGCAAATTGTCTTCTGGAGCTGATGGAAAGAGTAAGTCTCTGCTGGAAACTTGATTTCAGACCAGTGATACTGATTTTGGACTTCTGGCTTCCAGAACTGTGAGAGGATAAATTTCCGTTGTTTTAAGCCACCTAGTTTGAGGTTATTTGTTGCAGCAGTCACAGGTTGTTAGCAGAATTTATATCCTTGTGATCATAGGACTGAGGTTACCGTTTTCCTGATCTTAGCTGTGGACCACTCAGCTCCTAGAGGCTACTCACATTTCCTTTCTACAAGATCCCCATAGCCGTTCACAACATGGAGGTGTGCTTTCTTTCAGACCTTATAGAGTGCCTCTCTGACTTTCCATTCTACAACCAGTTGAAGAAAATTCCCTGAATTTAAGAGTTCATATGATTAGGTCAGGCCTACCAGGATTATCTCCTTATCTTAAGGTTAACTTATTTGGGACCTTAATTATTTTGCAAAAATCCCTTCACTAGAGTTTCCAGCGTTTGGATGAATAAGGGAAAAGTTCTGTTTACACAACTTGGGGTGCCATCTTAGAATTCTGCCTACCACTCTTTCCTTATTATCCATATGTTGTTTCTTAAATGAATATGACAAGAATCACCCGGGAACTCGTTAAAAATCATAATTCTCAGCCCTCAACTCAGAGTTACAGAAGTGAATACCTAGCACTAGAACCTGGAACCTGGTCTGCTTACAGTTTCCCTGTAAGAATCTTAACATCATTTTACTGAACACCGCAAGTCTGCCTTGCAAGAATACAGGATACAAGAATAAATCTAAGCTTCCATAACTGGCCACAAATTGACCATTTATATATTCCTCAACCCCAAGGTAATTTCTGAAACAACCAAACCATTTCACAGTCTGTATCCAAAGTTATAGAGAAGGATAGAGGTGGCTGACTTCCTTCCAACCTTTGGTCTCCTCATGCATATAAATGTAAATATGGATTTGTTATTAGTTGGTGTAAATTATTATTCATTTTGTTGGGAGATAATTACATAGCAATGATGTATTTTAAAAGTCCGTAAATGATTAGAGAGAGATACAGAAGTATTATGGGTGAAAAGAGATAATGTCGGATCTGTGTTTAAAAAGTGGGCAGAGACAAAATTAAGTAAGATTGACATAATGTTGCATGTTTTCAAGCTGTATGCATTGGAGTTTGTTCTACTACATTCCTTACTTTTATAAATGCTGGAAATTTGCTGAAATACACTTTTTAAAGGTTGTTCCTGGTAGAGGTATCTGTGCTTGTACTTTTTCTAAGTTCAGCAACAGGCTACACTTTCCAGCCCTGTTGCAGTTTAGGTATGGCCATAT
Organism: Equus quagga; assembly: GCF_021613505.1. NCBI lineage: Eukaryota > Metazoa > Chordata > Mammalia > Perissodactyla > Equidae > Equus > Equus quagga. The sequence goes on along the minus strand of NC_060272.1, from coordinate 40,184,886 downwards.
GATTAAACTCTAAACTCCTGATGACGCGCAATAAGTCTTCCTTTTAACAAGGATCTAGGGTGCACATCTCCATGTCCTCTGGAACGTGGAAGTTATAGGGAAGTAGGATCTTCCTCAATACATCTAAAGAATGCAAATGCTTTATAAATGAACCAGCTATGGAAGAAGGAGAAGTATCTGCATTAGGATTGGCTCCATATCCCATAGTTTGCCAGAGCAAAGGATGCTTAGAACATGTACCCCAAATACCAGATAAGAGCTATCAACAGAAGAGGGCTGGCATGGGTTGTCATAGAACTCTCCACGACAGTTTCCTGAAGGATGAGAAGACCTCAGTAGGAAGAACCTAAAGGTGCACCTCCAGATATCGAGGCATCAATAAAGGAGTTGAAAACAACCAGCCAGAATAAAGATGCATGTTAATTACTGTCTTTATAAGTAGAAGTCCCTGAAAATCTCTTGTATTATCTGAAAATGATGAGAAGAATATAGGATCCATCCTACTTTTCCTCTAGAAAGATGGGAAAGAATTAGTCTTGCGGAAAAAGATAAATGAAAAGTGATAAAAAAGTATCAAGATGTTTTCTGATTATTTTCCGTGCATCCTATTGTTCAACAAAATGATTACTCACATTAAACTTCATATTTTTTATGCCTGCTTATATCACTTAGCTATATTTAGTGTAAAAAATTATATTTCCATAGGCACTAAAGTTAAATTTAAAGTATGAAGTTATCATGATTCGTTTCTTCTTTATGTATCATGAACACCTCTTCTATACTTGGAGATATTTTTTAAAAAATCCTGACAACCAAAGCTTATACTAAGCTTGCACTTTAAAACCACTGAAAACATTAAAATTAGCATGAATCAAAACATCAAACTAAGCAATTTCAAGTGGACGAACTTGGGACTGTGTACTGGATCTCTATATTTAGTCCCTTATTACTGGAAACTATTTTGCCATGTTGCTCAGAGAATAGAAGATCAGGGAGCCTTGTCTTTGGTAATGATACAGCTTTGTTTGGAGCAAATTAGGAGAGACTTTAACAAACAATAGGACTTGATAGATAATTATCTCAAAGAATGGCTCTATAACCATAGTTTTCTTTCCTCTTTTAAGCACAATTTTGACTATCAGAACACATAGTGGTCACTTAATCCCTACTTGACTGAACTGGTTTACTCTATAATCAATAAAAGAACTTGGTTGTAGTTTTCACTTGGAGTGTTTTCACTGACAAATTACAATAGAGTGTAATCAGAAACTTACAAAGGAAATGACTGCATGTTGCTTTCTTCATCCACTTACGTAAGTTACCACACTTCACAGTTGGTGAGTGACATTATTGCTGGGAATATCCGCCCTTGTGTAAGAATAGAAATCAATCACTGGAGCAATCATATCCTCAGGGAATAACAGCACAGTAGAGCTGGAAGGATCTTAACCATGATCTAATCCAGTGGTTTTCTAACTGGACATGTGAGAATCAGTTTCTCTCAGAGATGTCCCAAGGACCACCTTGGGAAAAGGGGATTGATTTCTGGGTTTCACTCTATCATCTCAGCCAAAATACATCAACTTTTTATCTGCTCAATAGATTGGGGGGAAAAATCAATTTGATTTACTAAAAAAAATATTTGAAATCATAGAATTAAAACGACTTATTGTGCATATAAGAAAACCAAAGCTCAGGATAAGGAGGTTCCTAAACATGGATGAAATGAAGAAGTAGTGGAAGAGAACAGGCTACAGTGATATAGATATGTATTAGCTGTCTGTGATTTATTTAAGCAAAGTCTATACTTCGAAATACTTACCACCATAAAAGATTCCTATAGTTCTTCTCTACAATTGATGACCCTTTATTTACCTCTTAGTATAATCTTATCATTCTCTTCAGACAATTGCAATACCTTCTTAAGTTGCATTATTGCCTGTATCCTCATTTCTAGTCCATAACTTTCACACTGCTTCCTCTACTAAGTTGCCTTCATTGGCTCCTACCACCTCCAGGGTTCATTTCAAACTCCGTAGCACAGCTGACCAATTATTTTATGAACAAGAACCCACAACTCCTTCCAGTCTCAGCTTTAACCATTCCATCCTATACACCCCATGCTACACTCCCACTGTTCCCTGTTCATACAATGTTTTTCCACACAATGCCTACCCACATTAATTTCACTTCCTGGGATAATACTCAGATAACTTTGCCTGTTTAAAAAAAAATAAAGGACGTTTTTCAGAATCTAGTGTAAACTGCTGCTTCTATGCCTTCACAGATGTTTGCCAGGCATTCATTGTGATGTGGTGGATTGTATTGTTTAACCAAAGTATGCATATGCATTCTCTCATATTGGTGAAAGAGAAACAAGCCTCCAAGAATAGGAGATCCTTCCTCTGATCATCTGCCAACTAATCAGTGCATTGCCTTCCATCTGAGTCCTTTTCTGAATACTGCCCTTTGCCATGCAAGTGCTTGGGCAAAGAGGCATTTTTCTTCTTAGGAAGCCTGTCCTAACAGCACTAAACACGATCTGAGAAGGCCGTCCATTTTTCCTGGCTATGATATCTGGTATCTCTAGACTAGTGAGGCGCTTCCCCGGGCTGGCTTGACACTCATCTCCTGTGCTTTAATTCCTAATGTCCTCTTGGTGTCTACGACAAATTGCAGCTATGGCAGAGCTGTCATTACCCCACTCCAGTCCTTCAGAGATTTCCTGGTTAGCTTCCTTCCTAAGCTGAGGATGCCAGGGACAATCTAACTTCTCAGCCTTCACAAAGGTGGTGAAATTTTATTCCCCTCTCTTACACTTGAAGCATTTTAGCTTATAAGCTTGTTATACTCAAACTAGGTCTTATACTTTCTTCCTTTTGCCTTTAAGATTATATCTAAAGTAAATCATCTATACCTAAGAGCAGGGGCGCCAAAGAGATGTATGATCCATAAGCAAATCACATTCTAGTCACCAGAGATTTGTGATACATACCTCCACGCATCAGGCACAAATTGAGTACTTAGAGTCAGAAGGTCAATTCATACTAAGCAAGCATGGGCTGATCATACACCAAAGCAGCAAAAACAATATCACATGGGTACAAATTTATTTTTTAAGTGTATATATACTTAATATATATAAAGTATACTATATATACCATAATATACTGTAGCTCCTCAAGGGCTATATTTATTTTATTTATCTTTGTATCTCTGTGCCTGGCACAGTTTATTGAATACAGGGATAACTTTGTTTTTTTCTATAATTTCAATACTATATATACATTGACATTTTAATAGTTTATTTTTCATAAACATTTCTGGGTCATATACACATTAGTCAACTAAGATCCCTGTCTCTTTTCCACTCCTCACATTTAGGTTACATATTTAATGAGTAAAATTTGCTCAACTGGTGGTTTTATTGATGCTAATTTAAAAATAAATATTAAAAATTCACACAATTATAGTTTTTTTCAGAGTACTATATTTTTATAGGACTATATTTTTTTAAAAAAAATATGATCCATGAATACTATTTCCACAGGGATATTCATTAATTCCACAAAACCTTGGGCAGAAAAAGTTTGGAAAAGCATGGTTCAAAAAATTAGGTAGGTTATTTTATTATAGGATTTTTTAGACCAGTTTAAAATGCTCACATGTACTATGAATTCCTAAGATTGAGATACGAGATGCAGACCTTTATTTGATTGTTTTCAATTCTGAGTCTTTTTCTGTAGAGCTACTCATAGGAAGGGTGTTCAGTAGAATACACGTTGGGAAGCACCATCTTAAAAAGCTCTAATTAGGAAATTAACTTTTTCAGTTTTCAGCTCGTCATAGACGTTAGATACACTGGTTCACATGTGATTAAGAAACACTATATGACTTTAATTTAGCAAGAAATAGTACAAAATATCAACACAAAATCAGGAATAAAGGTCCAATGTAAAGGCCTTATCTAAATTGAAACCCAGTATATGTAAATTAAACTCCATAGAGGTAAGTTTATATTTTCAGATCCATGATGTTGATATATGTAAAAATTCTGGTCTGAGAGTTTTTGGATCTAACACTGAGATGCTTTATAAATTAAGGCAAATTAATAAACTTCTTTGTATCTAAAGGATCACTATCACTAAAAGTCCTTCCAGATATAAGATTCTATAATATAATTTTATCATCAATTGCTCAAGTTAACTTAATAAACACAAAACAAAATTAAAATATAATGTTAATGCACAAATCATAATAATAATCAAGTAGAGTTAAGTTTTAAAAGAAATTTCTTTTATTTTTCCATTCCATCATCGCTAACCTCACAAAAAGGAGTTATCTCTTTGGTGGGCTTAAATACTGTGACTCTCTTATAGTTGAAGTGAAATTTCATGAGAAGAACTTTACAAAGTATGAGTTGAAAAATTTCAGTGTCCACTGGTGAATTTTATAAATAGAATGTTCTAATTATTTTATTTTAAAGATAATGCCATTTTTATGTACAACTAGTATTATCTATTTGAACAAGCAAAAAGACACCTCTTCAACCAATGCTAATTTTCAAAAGCTGGTGTGACCATATCAACTATCTCATGAATATAAATAACAATTCTCAGCTACTCAATTTTTTCTAGCACAATGTTTTAAACCATCAGTTTAATCCTCCTATGTCCCCCAAAATTTGAAGTATGAAATGTGATATTTTATGAACTGATAACATTGTTGCTTTTCATATTCCAATATAAATTGAAGACGAAAAGTGAAATAAATGTGTATGAACTAACATTGAGCAAACAGATGATCCTTTTAAATAATCTTAAAACGATTTAAATAAAATAAATTATCTGCTATTTAAGAGCTATCATCTTGTTATTGAAAACAAGTTTCTTTCAAAATAAATCAATACTTTACAACTTTGTTTTTTTTGAGGAAGATTAGCCCCGAGCTAACATCTGCCACCAATCCTCCGTTTTTTGCTGAGGAAGACCGGCCTTGAGCTAACATCCATGCCCATCTTCCTCTACTTTATATGCGGGACGCCTACCACAGGATAGCTTGCCAAGTGGTGCCATGTCCGCACCCAGGATCCGAACCTGGGAACCCTGGTCCGCCGACGTGGAATGTGCAAACTTAACTGCTGCAGCACCAGGTTGGCCTCTACAACTTTTTAACTATAGATAAACTCCCAAATTATTTACTCACATATCCTGCTCACAACCCACTAAATAATGCATACCTCTTGGATTTATAAAGAAATGAAAATCACAAATGATAAAAAAAAAAATCAGATGCTATACAATGCAGGAGTGAGACCCTGGATAAGTTTCCAGGGGTGCATATGACTTCCATTGAAGGTCCAATGAGCAGATTCAAATAGGTGTATGATTGGGTATCAGTGACATCCAGCAGAAAAACAAAATGTCACTAGAGATAGTTTGAGGGAATTATGTAAATATGAGCAGGCATGATTCTGTTCATAGATACTGAGAATACAAAATATAACTATTCACAAGAAATATTAGATTATAAGGTAGAGCCCCAGAGTTGGAGAAATGAGAATATTGAACAGATTACAAGGGAGAAATTGGCTATGGGATAAAAAAGACAGTGACCCAAATATCAGAGCTAGACTATAAGGCAAGGGCTTAGCTGGAGAAAAACTTTCTCAGCCTTTCATTAACTAATTTATTTATCCAATTTAAAGCATTAATTGAGAAACTGTCAGTAATAATTTTAGGTACCATGTATACAAAGATAAGGCATACTTCTCTCAAGAAACAATACTATTTGGAGCTAGACAAAAATGTAATGGAGTGTGATGTGTCTTATGATTGAAGTCTTCCCAAAGTATAAGAGATGACATAAAGTGAGAATGTTGAGTTTGTTAAAAGAGACACAGGGCCCTTCAGAGATGTGTTACATCTTTAGTTTTACATGACTTGCAGGGCTTCTCTTACTGGTTGTGGTGAGGGATTTGGGAAAAACACTTAAAGACTGAAAATACCAATGTGTATAAGTACATGGAAGCATGAAAACTCCTGGCACATTCTGGGAATGGCATAACTGATTATGACTAAAGCAAACTGAGGGATAAAGTGACAGTGGGGCTGAGCCTGGGGAGACAGGTTGTGACCAGATTGGGAATTACTTGTTATCTAGAAAGAAAGCTGCAGTCCCCATCTGTGACATGGAGGATCCTGAAAGTTTCTACACTTGTGGTATAAAGGGACTAGTGTCACATTTTAGAAAATCAGTTTAGAGGCAAGAAAAATTGGTAAGATAGAAAGAATGGAGACAGCAAGACAAGTTAAAAAAATACTGAATAACTCGAAGCCAGAGATTATGAGGAACTGAGTAAATGTGGTGGCAAGCTTCAGGAAGAGAAATTAATGTGTTAGAAATTTCTTTGGGCATTGATTATAAGACTTCATTGACTATCATGGGTGAGGGAAAAGAATTAGTAATCACACCTGGATTTCTGAGCCAGATGATTGGTGGGTGGCAGCACCATTCACCGTCTTAGCACTTGGCACAGCAGTGGAAGAAGAGAAGATTTCAGGGAGAAACAGTGACTGATTTAAGACTTCTGTTGTAGCTGTTCCTGTGGAATGAACTGGACACATTAGCCTACAGTCGGTTTGATATTGCTGTAATATATCCATGAGAATTTGAGGCTGGAAATGAAGAGTTAAGATGCACAAGGCTAGAGCAAGGAATGAAAATAAAGGTCATCTTGTAGTTTCAGTCCTTTGGAATTAGAGTTGAGAAGAATTTGTGTATGTAGACTGAAAAACACAAGTACGTGTCTGTCAATGTTTTGATCTTTATCATAAAACCTTTTATCAGGGGCTGACTTTTGACTTTTTGGAAGAGTTAAAATATAATGATTAGCCTATGATTCATCTTGTTTGCCTCTCAACATGATTTTTAGTTCTACCAAGAACTGATTTACTGAGAAAGGTCAGTAAGCAGAAATTGGCATGCTTATTTGCTCTCCTGGAAGTGAAGCCCAGACTCTGAAGGACAGATTTCTGGAAATATTTTTTAAGAAACTCATAGACAATCTTTACAGAAAATTAGCTAAGAGCCATGACTTTAGTCTCTAAAACACAAACTCTTTGCCATCCTCCCTTTGTGGTTCTGCTTTACTAAAAGCATTTTAAATAAGATCAATCATATAAAGTAATTAGAATATTCAAGATCATGGGGTGACAAAGCTTTAAAAGCATATAAGTGATCAATTTATGTGAGACTGAAAACCAAAACTCATTATATTTTGATATTCTGTGAATGTATGAAACCATAGATACTAATAGCTAGTAGTTCTGGGTCATAAAAAAAATCAGTGATAGTAAGTAGGGAACTGCCATTCCCTAAATGTGCAAATTCTTGCCAAAGACTACTATTGATTACCATTGTATGATGAATACAAACACAGATATTTATACATGCTAAATTTTGGATGATCTGGAAATTACTTGGCAGAAAACAGAACAAAGTTGATTGGAAAAACTAGGAGGGGAATTGGTAGGAAAAAGTTTGCTTGAGAAATACTTGCTGAAAAACATCTAAAAGTAAAAAGGAAACAACTAAGAGGTTATTCAAGTGTGGAATTAGAGAGAACTTTTGAGGGGGCTCTATGTTAATGCCTAAGAAAAGAGAACAGCAATTCCCTTTTATGGGAACTAGATGGGAGAGAATGTTCAGTTCATGCTGTCACAGACCTTCTGGAAAGAGCAATTTCAGAGAAAGCAGAAGAGTTCTTTCTCTGAGAAGCCAGGAACAGCAAAACAAAACAGGATAAATAAATACACAAAATATTCTATCTTGTTGGTGGTAAGGATCTTACAGAGAACCCTGTTATTTTTGGAAGCACAAGCTGGGGGAAACTAATTCAATTAATCAAGCTTCTCATTTGGATAATGCGAAGCAATCTCTACTGTCTATCCTTCAACAGAAGTTTGTCTGAATACATTTGAAATGGTCCAGAGGAAGAAATGTCTACACAGTGAGTGGCTAAAGCATCTGAAACAGCACTGTAGCTTCTAGTGAGTACCTTTGCTTCTGCTTATTTGTACCTTCTGTAATATCAAAAGTTCCTAAAATTGAACTTGATTTATCTGTTTAATTCCTACTCTCGGATGAACTCTTTACCGTCAGGCATTCCTGATTTGAATCACTTTTATTTTTTAAATTCATTCTTCCTCTGGTGACTTTAATTGATGTCTGAACGGTTTGAGCTTCTGTGTTCCCATCACCTATCCACATTTTGTGTTTGATCTAAGCTTGGGAAACCTTTAGTTTTACTCAACTTTACCACAAACAACAAGTCCCCATTTATGGCATGTGTCATAGTAGTTGTCAGTGTTTTATCTGGGTACGGGTAGGGTAACTTACCCAGGGATTCCAAGTCACATCATTACTAGCTGCTTTTGTACTGTCTCCTAACTGCCAAGACTAAGATAGTTAAAAAGGTCTGAAGAGAGTCTCCAGGTATACTGCTGGAATTTCTATCCTACATGATGTCGTACATACTATTCATATACTTCCCAGAGAATGACTTGATTCTCTTTTTAGTAAGCCAACTGACAAGCCAGGCAGAGAAGAGTAGGCCATAGACAGGACTAAAGTTCCCTTAGGTCAGTATGAAAAAGTCATGGCTGAAATATAACAAGGTTTTAGAAACCTGAGAATTTTTTTGTACAGAGCCTTACTCTCCTCTCTTGCAGAGACTCTGTTGTCAGCTTTTCCCTATTGCCTGGCTCGACCCTCTCAGAGATTCTCCTTTTGTCATCATTGTCCTTGGGCTCATTTGAAACGATGTTGGAAAACATGCTCTCCTTGGCAATCGGCCTTTGAAGCCTGTCTCTCTCACGTGGTTTAGCAGCCTGAAAACTGGTTTACTGCTCAAATGGTTAAAGGTGTTTTTAGTCTCTGCTCATTGTTTCTTTGGTAATATGTTCCTCTAACAGACTTCTGATTTGTTCACTTCTAGTCAATTACTTGTGCAAGTAATCATTTTCAAAGTTTTTCCTCTTGAAATGGTTCTCAGATCCATTTGTTTCCTTCCTTTCGCATCATGTGTTTCTCTCCCTGCTTAATGTGACTACCTTGAGACCAGGTCTTATGAGGAAAAGTTATTCCATACTATCTTCTTTGACTTCTGTCAGTCTTACTAACTAAAAAGTTTTATGGAGACCTTATCATTGAAAAGAGTTTTAAAATTCTATCAAAAAGCAGTCAGCTTTCCCAAATATGAAGATTCTGAATTTATGTATATTATTTTTTGCATTTCTGCTTGCTGACTGGCTCATTTCTATCTGGTAAACCTTGCCAAATTTAGCCAGTAATAAACAGTACACTACTAGCGTGTTTTTGGAACATTTCCTCTAGAGTAAGGTAAGAGTGGCCTGCCTCACAGGTGATTGCAATTTCCCTTTTACCAAATGTGTTGCCACTACATAACATGCATCATGATCTTTCCAGCCCTTGGTATTGATTTATTCACTCCCTCTTACCTTTCTCCTAATTAAATAATAAATATTTTTACTGTTTTGGTATAACTATACCTCTCTTCTGATACCAATTTCTGTTTTAAGGTAAGTAATGCTAGCATCTACAAATGGAAAAACCCTAATTCTCAGTTTTTTATCATCCCCCAAAGGTATTTGGCATTAATATAAAGTCTTATGCAGGTTGGGCTGTCCTGTTTCTTTTAGCTACGCCTTTGAGAATAAGTTGCTTACAAGATATCCCTGGCAGGGGAAGTGGAGACAAGACAATTGCATGGGATGATGTTAAGAGCTGTGCCTGAGAGTGGCTTTAATTACTCCTACTCGAATGAAACGGTCCAAAACCTAGTCTTATGGGATCAGCCTAAAAGCAGGGAATCTGGGAAATGTAGATGAGCACATGGGTCACTGGTGAGAGCTAGAAATATTTGCCATAGCGGTTTATTTATGAAAGTAAGAGAAAAAGCAATTGTAGATAAAAATTCAAGGTAAATTTATTATCAAAAACATTGATTATAAGGTGCCTTTGAGATGCATGGAGAGGTTAAAAAAAGGTGAACGTAGGTTTGAAGAAAAAAACAAGCAAACAAACTGCTCTAGAACACTGAAGTCTAAAGAGCCTATGAAAGATACAACCTCAAAGTCACAAATACACAAATATAAGGGATTCTTAAGACATTAGAATGATAAAGCAAAACCATCTTGAAAGTACAGCAAGCTGAACTCATACACCAAAACTTGTAAGAACTTTTTAGAAAATATAAATGGAAAAGTTAGCAAGATTTTAAGAGAGATAGCTATTATGACCAAAAAAATACATTCATTATATTTAAGAAAATGTATCTCTTTGTTTAGAAATTATTTGGAGAACAATTTTCTAGTGATTTTCAGAAAGTGATGTTTCACCATTATACAGATAGTTAAGTCAGTATATTTAGAAATATTTAATAAAAATTTTAAATCTCATTTTAGAAGACCATCATTTCGATTGAGAATTAAAAAAACAATGTCTCAAAGAGAAAAAAATATTAAACTTAATTTAACAAAAGATGAAAAGTTTCCTTTTTTCTATGTTACCATATAATAATCTTGAATATACTGTACATATACAAATGTATAGATTTGTATGTGAGAAATGTTAGAAAATTTGAGTTGTAAAAGAATGGCACATTCCACAAAAACATATTTTGTACAATTACTGTTTGTGGTACTTTGAAACAGAAATGATCTTGTGAGAATACACAATATTTAAGAGAGAAGAAAGAAATGATATTCAATCTAGTTTACAGGATATTTGTAAATGTTATTCATATATCCAAGACCAACTTGAAGATAGCCACCAAGAGAACAGAACTTTGCTGTGGAACAAAGAGATGCTGAGCAATAACTTGCAGACCATGTGTCATCTATCATCTTCTTGAAGGCTATTTTGACATGAGGTTTAATTTGAGCCATTATTAAATGGCTATTTACACATGTGGGAATAGGATTTTGAATTTCCATTGCTTGCTATATTAATAGTAACACCACAGAAAACTAGAAAAATCATTGGGTTTTAAGTTATGAGACCTAAAATCTAGTAATGCTACTACTAACCAGCACTATAGTTTCTGGTAAATCACTTAATCCCTTTGGACAGACTATAAATGGATTGGCTCATTTTAAAGAATTTCTTTACTATTTTATAAACTCCTAATTCAATTGTCAGGAATAAAACTCATCCAATGTGCTTTTACAACATGCAATTTCAAAAATAATGCTCATCCACCAAACTCAAATATGCACATGGATCTCTCTGACTTGCTTAAGAAAGGACTTTTGTTATTAAATTAAAAGGTAGGCTGACATTTCTTTAAGAATAAATACAATAGCCCTTAGCTATTTCAGACAAAGTAGAGAACGTGGTAGATGATATTTTCTAGGGCGTGACTGGAAAGGGAAGATAAGAATAGCTTATATTCAAGACCAAGAATGATATTTAAAAGAACTGAGGTCACAATTTTTGCCTCTGAAAATTAAAATAAATTTAATACTAATAAAAGCGATACTGTACCATATTACATAATAAATTAGAATTTGTGCATTGAATGTAAAGAATGGATATATCAAAGAAACACAGATAGATTATTGTTTAAGAAACAACTGATATTTAGAATTTTAATTATCAGTAAGAGAATTCTAGGTTTGTCAAATACAATATTTTACAGAGTGGGTTTGTATAAACTAATTTTGAAAGGAGGAAAACAGATCTAAATTCATTTTCAAAATTCATATATGCTTTACATTCCCCCAAGTGAGGCTGATATTTAGACAGCAGGGTAATTTTTATTCTGAACACATATATAATAAGTGATAATAATCTTATCTTAGACTATTCTCTGGGTTCTCCAACAGTATGGAAATCACCATATTCCTGAAATGATAAGTTACATAATATCCAACTGCACAGTTACCTGATTTATGTTGATAGAAATGATTAATGACCACTCTGCCCAGATAATCAAAATTGTTCACCTCCTATTTCCATAGAGATGCCCCATTTCTTGAGCATATCAATATAATCCATTCAAGTGGAAAATAAGCCATCAGCAGCAGTAATTTGTATTCAAAATTTCTTTAAAATTACATCAGTGAGATGCAGACTCCCAAGAAACAAATTAGAGAAGGCATAAAACATTAAGTTTATCATTTCTTCATCACCACAAACATTATTAAATGGCTATTTACACATGTGGGAATAGGATTTTGAATTTCCATTGCTTGCTATATTAATAGTAACACCACAGAAAACTAGAAAAATCATTGGGTTTTAAGTTATGAGACCTAAAATCTAGTAATGCTACTACTAACCAGCACTATAGTTTCTGGTAAATCACTTAATCCCTTTGGACAGACTATAAATGGATTGGCTCATTTTAAAGAATTTCTTTACTATTTTATAAACTCCTAATTCTATTACCAGATAATCTATAACATATACAGACAACTAAATAATTGTTAAACAAAAACATGTTTTAAAAGTTTGAACTACTTACATCTAGCTGAATAGGATGATTAAATGCGTTTTGTGCAGTACCAACAGAAAACATACATAACGACATAGATGTAGCTTTCCTTCTTAATATTGAAACTTTATGTTGTGTTGATGTAGAAACATTAAAAAGATAACACAGAGTAGAGGTAAGAGCGCGGACTCAGAAGCTGAGGTAACTAGGTTTGAATTCCAGCTCTGATATTTATTAGCTTTATCATCTTGAGAAAGTTATTTAACCTCTATTCTTAGTTTTCTCACCCGTGAAATGAAAATAATACTTAGCTCTTAGTATTAATGTAAATAGTAAGTAATAGAGCCTATTGGAGTTTGTGCTGTGTTGTTTCTATAATTATTACGTTCATTTTCCAAATATTATTAAGTGTTATTAAAAAAGAAAAAAAGATTTTTGTCTTAAATAATTATGCATTTGAATGCTATTTTCCGTGTGATTTCATAGCAGTAGACCAATGCATATTTAGGTTTTTATCTTTTTTCTATTTCAGAAAGCTGAGAGTATGGAATTATGTGTGTGAATTTTAGAATGGCTCTCTAATTTTTTATGGACGTCCCACTTATTTTTACTTCTTTTTGTCCTCCATGATATCTAGAGAATGCTGTGCCAACTTTAATCACACTGTGAATGCTTATTACCTTTTATTGTATTGGATTGATTTCAGTTGAATTAAAATTTCTATATAAAAGTACCTGAGAATTGGATTTACGTGTTTGACAAACAAAGGCATACAGGGGTTCTGAAATTGTCTCTAAGTTAGCTAGATAAATTGGATAATATGGGATAAAAACATCTAGTACTTACCTAACTCATCCACGTGGCCTCAACAAAACCAGATACAAACAGGAGCCTATTCCAAGAGAGCTGACAAAGAAGATTGTAGTAGAAATGGCTGCCATTCTTTGCCGTCTAGTCTTGGGAAAAGATTCTTTTAATACTTTGAACATACCTTGCTGGCAATAGACGAGGTGGTAATGACTTATTTTGCACCACGGCTTAACTTATCGTGGTTGCCCTGCCTTAGCTATCTGTTCAGGGGAGAAGTTGAGTAAACGACTTGGGTCTTAAAACATTACATATAAAAAAGCCTTATCCATGTCACAGCAGCTTCTTGTTCCCAAAGTACTTTTTAAGAATGTTCACCATAGTGAGCCACTATTACTAATGGAAAGTCTCTCTAATTTTGTGAGTCTTAAAATAAACAGAGCCTGACAAGAGTGCTTATTGTTTTGTAAATCTTGAAAGGAACAAGCATAAGTAACAATAAAAATGTCAAGTATTGAATTGCCCCATTAGATCCCTTTTTCTGTACCTGAAGATATAACATAGTTTTATTAATTTCCCTTTGGAAATGTGGACTCCCTAAGATACCGAAGCTTGATCTATAAAGAGCATGTCAAAACTGATTCTGCCCGTTACCCATGTTTTAATGTCAATCTGAATATATTTTGCTATGGCTTAATTGCTCAAGACATGGTCTAGTCTGAGAAAATGATACTGATAAAGGAGTATGGACACACTCTCCCTTTAGAATTTCTCTAAACACTTTTATTTTAAGGGTAATCATTTCCTTGATCATCCGTTCCCTGGGAGAATTCTTCAAATGAGAACATGTGAGATTATTTCAGGTTGACAGCTCTCCAGTGGCGGCTTACTTAAACCAGTAATAAGCTCATTAAATCTAAAGATTTCATAGAAACTGTGATAAGAGACACAATCAACTTAAGGGCTTTTCAGGGAAAAAAATCATAAAAGTATACTTTAAAACAACTGAATAAGAGCTATTTGATTGCCACCTTTCCAAGTACCACCAAGTCACTCTCAGATTGATGGATAATGAATACTGGAAATTCACCAGACTCACTGCTCATTTCAGCAATGTACACCTTGCTTGGAATGCTCTTCATTCCCTTCATCTATCAAAATCCTATCCACTTATCAAGGCTGAGTTCAATATTTGTTTTCCATAAAAATCTCTCTGAATCTGACAGCCTTCCATAATTTTCTCCTTCTCTGAATTTCTATGGTAATTTTAGTCTATGTGATCTGGTTTAGCATTTCATCATAAGATTTTGTTTTCAAATTCTATTTTTAGTGCTATAATCTTGTTTAACATAATTATTTACTAACTACTTCTATTTAGCAGTACATGCCAAATTATAGGGGCTTTTCATGTCTGAAAACATTCTGATCTTTAGCACATTGAATTCCCTGGAAAACAAACTCAGAGACAGACATTAGTATGCAGGATATTTATTGGGAAGATATTTATTATGGGATAAAGATCTGTGAAAGAGGGGGAGGGAAGATTGGAGAAAAAAAGTAGTGTTGTAATTTATTCTCATGACGACCTCAGATGACCCAACAGGGAGCTCTGAAGCTGTGATCGGCTCTTCAGAGGTGGTCCTACATTGGGACAAGGAAGAGAAGTCTTTATATTCTGTCACTGAACAGTCATTAGAGGTAGACAATCCAGGGAAGTTGGGTGAGGGAGCTCTCTCTAGTTAACAAGAATTTACAAAAAGGACTGAAAACTAAGAGTTGTCTGCTGACAGTCCCAGCAACTGGAGAATTAAGTCTTTCAGTTTTGAATAGAGATTTAGGTGGCACATAAAAGTATTCACTTCAGGGGCTGGCCCCATGGCCAAGTGGTTAATTTCGCGCGCTCTGCATCAGTGGCCCAGTGTTTCACCGGTTTGGATCCTCGGCACAGACATGGCACCACTCATCAAGCCATGCTGAGGTGGCATCCCACATGCCACAACTAGAAGGACCCACAACTAAAAATATACAACTATGTACCAGGGGTGCTTTGGGGAGAAAAATGAAAAAAAAATCTCTAAAAAAAAATTATTCACTATATCTCCTTAAAACCGGAAAAAGAAAAAGGAAAAGTCAGGAAAGCAACTCAAGTAAATGCATCAATGTTAACAAAGATATAGTATGATACTATGAAAACTAGATGAAAATAAATACAAGATGTAAAATGGATCTGTATGTGCGCCTCTCTGCAGAGCAGAACAATGCTGCAAGATGATCCTGTTTTCAGAGTGCTCCATGGGATTGTGTGCCTTCTTTATCTAGACTATATTGCAATCCAGCTGCATCTACCCAGATCTGCTTCCTTTTCTTCTCTTACACACTTGGTTCCCTAAGAGCACACTCCCTAATAAAATTCGTGCTTGATAATCTATATCTCAAAATTTAATTTAATAGCATATAGATGGTTTCCTGACCTCAGGAAATGGAAATATCGCTTTGATGTTTCCTTTGAACTTTCTGGAGTACTTGGGTATCTGAAGAACCACTCCAAAATAGCAAAGAAGTTTTAGTCTAAAATTACCACATTGAAGATATAAGATGAAAGAATCTACTACACTATAGATTGCATATTATATTTAACAAAAAAGTAGACTTTGGACTGTGAAGTCTTCCCTTAATGTAATGTCAGCTCCTATTGATAGGACAGAAGGAGGCTACAACGACATGGTACCTGTTTCTAGAGCATAGGCTATCTGATCAGTATCACTTTAATGAAATGTCAAGACTCAGTGATAGGCTGCAGGTAGGAGCCTCAGTGGAGATCTGAGATTATGAGGTGGTACAAAGCAGCGATGCATAATGAGAGGGGTGTGTTGAAAGTGGTGAGTACAAGGAGTGAAAGTAAGAGTTGTTATCAGACATCAGAAGAATTCAGAAGGATAGATGAATACTTAAAATAGGATTTAGCAGGGGGGAGGTCATATTAAAGGTTCAAGGGACATTGTATCACTGGAAGGGAAAGAAATGAATAAAGGGATTGGAAACATGAGGAATATGAGAAATTGGTTTTGAGGCATCATTGATATTAAATAAAAGAACCAAACATTAAATACATTAACATGGGTAACAGAATAATACTCTCAGTTTAGTTTTAAAATTCTGTCTGTGTATGCATTCCCTGTGTGTTTTTGCTGTGGATTTTGAGAAAGTAACAAAAATTTGGTTAAAAATAACTAATACTGAATATTTAGTGAGTGTCTACCACATAATTTACTAGACACTGGGGATTCAAGAAAATCACTAATTCAACAAATATTTATTGAGCGTCTACTGTGAGCCAGAAAGTGTTCTTGAGGTTGAGGATATGGCGTGTCCAAAATAGGCAGAAATTCCTGCTCTCATGACATTTACATTCTAGTGGATAATTACATTCTTGTAGAATTATTCAATCATTTTATAAGGTGTCTTCACATACAGCAAAGGCTAAAATATTAAAAACTGAATGCTAGACTCTCTGTAGATGGGATTCTAGATGAAAACTAATGTCTACATCTTAGATCAATTCTCATAAGATTTGGAATCAGAAATGAAATGGAAGCCATCTCTGCTCTTTTTAGTTCCTTATCTTCTGTTGAGCAAGTAGATGAAAGTTTTTCTACGGTGTTCCAGTTCAAAATTGGATGCTAAGAGGAAATTGTAGCTGCAGAGGAAGGAAAGATTCTCAATTCCAGCTTTGGGATTGCAGCTAAAGGTGTATCTTCTTGATCTCATGACTTGTGTTGCAGTCTCATAGGTAGTAGACTCCTAGGTGAGTCTGTTTTAATTTTCCAGGACTCATCCTGGAGACACAGTTTTGGCTGCTCTTAAAGGCATTTAAACAATTTTGTTAGTATCTAATTATCTATGTAAAATCTCTTCTTACTCAAAATACTTAGAGTGATTTATGTTTCCCTCACCGAACTTGTACTCATAGTGCAAGTACAGCATTATCCTATGACTCAAGATATTTATAGTGTAGGGAAATAGGTTAGCATGTGTCTCTCATTAGAGGTTGAATATATGCTCTTTTTACTTTGTTAATTTAATTATACTGATTCTATATGGGAGTAAAATTAATCCAAATATACAGAAATAATAGATATGTTTTGCTAGATAAATGCAAATACAAAATCTTTTTCAGTTAAAACTAGACTCAACTAGTTCAGTTACAATAAAAACAATCCTGAACAACTCCTCTACTCATTATTACTGGAATTTATTTTCCAGTGCAGCCAAATAATACAACTGTTCTCCAATTCCTCAGTAAGAGGAATTCTTTCTCACTCACTTTGACTTTGACTAAGACATCCTGCTAAAGAGTACTTTATATGTGAGCATATTAAAGAGTCTTCCCGTCTTCTACCATTTGTATCTTTCGATAATGTCTCCATCTGTAACTTTACCAATCCTATCTTCATTTATTCCTGGTTCAAATGAACTTCATTTCTCTTTTCAAAATTAAATGCTTATTTGTATGTAACTGGGAGGTATCGGATTTCATGAACCTTCGTAAATGAATGAAGTCTGTTTGGCCACAAAACTTTTTAAGTTTCTCCATGGTTCAGGCTTTATTATTGAGTGTCAGACATGACATTTGCTTATATTCTAAAGTAATGAACTTAGAGACAACTTTCTTACCTCCTTCTGAGCCATGTGCTTACATTCCAAGGTAAGCTCTTTACCATCTCTCCCTAAAGAAGATGTGTTTATCTTAGAGAATAAAGGTCTATTTGTCCCTCTCTTGTGGAGGAACAGCAGATGTCACTACTGCCCTGTTTAAGCTCCAAGTCTTATAATTTCACCCTCTTCTGTGGTGCAAGCTTCATATCAACTGTGCACTACCCTTGCTATAAACATATGCCTCAGCTGAATAGTGAATTACATAAGTTTTTTTTTTTTTTTGAGATGATGTAGTATAGGAAAATGTGAAGCCTCTAGCAAACAATGGCAGATTGAGAATGTTTTCTGGTTATGGCGGTGCTCTGAGTTTCACATCTTGGCACATCCTCTCTGCTACAAATACCTCATGGTAGTTATAGCTTCTCGTTCTGTAACAAAGGACTAGTTTGCCTTGTGACAGGTGGAATTGGAAGCAAAATGGCTGGATTAATTTTCTAGATGAGTCCATCTAATACTCCTGTGTATCATCCTCTTTGGTCATGTATGAAATGCCCATTTTGGGGGTCATAAAGTCTATGGATCCTACCTGAGCTAGTATAGTTTGAGAGCCTAGCAGTTTTTAGGAGGCAAAAAGGGTTTTGCAGAACGGATATATGCTTTCTTTGGTAGCACAAGATTGAAAAAAAGTACATATAAATATTAAAGTAGCCAGAAAGACTTACATCATTGTAGAATTTTATAGGAAAGTGTTGCAAGAAGAAGAGGTAGTCTGTTTACATGTTCAGCATAATACATAGCACATAACACATGCTAGGCAGAGTTGCAACTTTGAACATAAGTGCAGTTATGAATTTTTAAAGACCTAGTCTACATTATACTTCTTTTTAATGCGAATGTAACTTAGTTAAATATGAAATTAGATTTTTTACAAAAAGTGTTTCAAAGTACAAGAATAGGAAAAAGGCATATGATTCTCTGGAGGGCTGCTGAGTTCTTAATAAGTTGATGGGGGAAAACAACCTCATAATTTAAGCCTTCAAGAAAATATGACCTTGATAAGTTTTCCATGTCTATGTTTATTCATTTATTCTGACAGGAAATACATCTCTAGATTAGAGGAGAGTTATTTTAATTACTCGTGAATTATCTTAGCAACACTGGTTCCCTTTGCCCCGGTTCTCCACAGGATGACATGATGTAGCTTAGATGTACCTGAGTTGATAGTGACATTGACTAGATGTTGGTTTTAAGCAACTAAACTCTGCCTATCACTCTCTCTTACTCAACCTGATGGAGTCTACCTTGAGTCTAAATGGAACTATTGGCTTTGATTGGAAGCCTGTACTCTTAGTCCTGAATCTGGCAGCAATCTCTTAACCTTTTGTATGGCAGCACTTGATTTTAATATCCTGCTAATGTTGCTGCTTCAAAGCCATTTCTTATAAGTAATTCACTGAGAGATTCTGAAGCTGCTGAATTTTCAAACACTTCAAGGTTAGAAATGATGGTGTTCTCAACAATTTTAGTCTCCAGACCTTAGGCAGACATTGTCATTATAAGAAAAGATGTACTCCCTTTCACGGTTGTATGTACACTGGTTATTTCTCAAATAAATTTGTCTCTTTTGGGGAGCTTTGCTAAAAGTATCAAGAAGTAACCAGCACACACCAATATTCTGAATCTTTCCTTATATTATTCCTAATGCTGAAAACTTTGTTGGTTTCAAATTTGCTTTCAATATTATGAGTCAATTTTACCAAATCTTTTACCTTAGTCTAACAAGGATCATCAGCTTTCTAGCCTCCCACGCTGAATTTCTGATACTTAATATTTAACCACTAAGCCAACACAATTTTTCTGTGTTCGTGTGTATATATATATATATATATATATATATATATATACACACACATGTACGTATGTATGTATGTATGCCTCTATGAATGTATCTATTTTAGGTTTTGTTACATTCAGCCCCTCATTTCCAGAGTAGTTAGTTTATTATACTTGGCAGCATGGAACCAACTCCCAAAGTACAATACCTTAAGCAAGATAAAAGCTCATGTAAAATTCAAACTATAGGCAGTTCAGGCATGGTATGGCAATTTTCAGTCATCAAGGACCCATATGCTTACAGCTTTCTGCTATTACATCCATAGGATATGGCAATTTTCCTTATGCATCAAGATGGAGTTGTAGCCATCACACTCATTAATTCAAAGTGGCAGACACACACATACACACACCAGTAATGTGTTTATTTTAATAATTCACAGTGAAGATGGGTCAACACTTGAAAAGAGAATTCTGTAAAAGACTAGTTTAATAGATGAAAGGAGAAAAATATATATGATTATTTCAACAGATGGGAAAAACATTAAATAAAACTTAAAGGCTATTTAGTCAATCAATCAACATCTATATATTATGGATCAACTTTATATCAAGAAGTCACACTTCTAGGCACTGTATGTGGTATAAATAAAAGAAACTCTCCTTGCTCTCATGGAGCTTAAATTCTAATAAAAAAAATTATCAGGAAATTAAGAATAAAAGAGAATTGCTTAACCTGCCAGATTATCAAAGGCATCTGATAAGAGATTAATCTCTAAAATATAAGGAACTCCTACAACTCGATAGCACAAAAATTTTAAGAAACTGATTAAAAAATGGGCTAAGGTCTTGAATAATCATTTCTCCAAAGAAAATACACAAATAGCCAACAGGTATATCAAAAGAATGCTCACTGTCACTAATTGTCAGAGAAATGCAAATCAAAACCATAATGAGTTGTTACCTCAAACCTGTCAGGATGGCTAATATCAAAAAAACAAAAGACATCAAGTTTTGGTGTGGATATAGAGAAACTGGAACCCTTGTACACTACTGATGAGAATGTAAAATGATGAAGCCACTATGGAAAACACTATGGAGTTTCCTTAAAAAAATTAAAATAGAGCTATCATCTCTGCTCCAGCAGTCCCACTTCTGATTACTTAATCCAAAAGCATTGAAACCCAGATCTCAGAGAGATATTTGCACACCTATGTCCATTGAAGCACTATTCACAACAGCCAAGATGTGGAAATGATTTACACATTCATCAAGAGATGAATAAAGAAAATGTGGTATGTACATACAATAGAATATTATTCAGCCCTAAAAAAAGAAGGAAATTCTGCAATATGCAACATCATGTATAAACACTGAATACACTATACTGACATGATAAAAGACTGGAATGTCTCCAGAGACTGAGGGCAGGGGTAAATGGAAAGTTATGAATCAATGGGTATAAAGTTTCAGTTAAGCAAGAATAATAAGCCCTAGAGATCTGTTGAACAACACTGTCAACCATAATGTAAACTTAAAAAGTTGTTAAGAGGGTAGATTTCATATTAAGTGAGAAATAAAATATTTTTAAATAAAATATGTTTTTTCAAAAACCGGATTAGTTTTAGTACTTGATGACACTTTATAAGCTTTCACATCAAAATAATGAAAATAATATGGATGCCTTCTATTACTGCTTTTGTACAAATTGTTAGAGATATCCTGGTAAACACAATGAGAAAAGAAAATGACTTGGAGGGAGAACTTTTAGGAAGGAACAGATTAAAATTATTTTCCTATATGAAATTGAGAGGGAAGAATTGCGTGGAAAGAGTAAAACAACATAATTGTCCAAAAATATTTTCCAATAAAATCCACTACAAAGCATGAACAAATGAGTGCATCAAAGAGAGCCCTTTCAAATTAGTGGAGAAAGTGTGAATTATTTAAAATGTGATCCTGGTACAACTGACTGTTTTTGTGGAAAATAATTGCAATAGACATATGCCCTACAAACAGAAACAGCCTTGAATATGAAGATCAAATCTCTGAAACTAAAAATATATATAGAAGACTACTTTATGTCCTTAATGAAAATGTAGAGAAAAACACAACACATTCAAGTAAGAATGGATTCATTTGAATACACTAATTTTAACATTTTTTTCACAGTCACCACAAGCAAGGTGAAATTACAAGCCTCAGACCTGGACAATTTATTGTCCTGCATATGAATAGAAACAAACAAAAAAAAAGACACACAATTCAAGATATTGATGAACAAAGAAAATGAACAATTCACCCAAAAGAGAAGTTTTGTATGAAAAGATGCTCAGCCTTATAAATAATTAGGAAAATGCAAATCAAAACCTTGAGAAATCATTTCACATACTTAAAATTCGCAATCTCTAAAATGTACGATAAGTATTTGAGATATGCTTAAATGATACTAGTGGAACAGAATTTGTACAAATTTTTTGGATAGGACACTGGAAGTTGATAAAACTGGAAGCTGAATCAACATATCCAGTTCTGAGTAAAGATCCTAGAAAAATTCTTATTCACCTGTCCAAACTGACATATACAAGTGTGATCATTGGAGCATTTTTTGTAACAGCAAAAGTTGTGAATCACTTAGTACAATAAAAAAACTGATGAATAAAGAATATATTTTACAGTAAACCATATATAGAGTTCAAGTGATATACAATGTATATCAGAATAGATAAATTGCAAAAACATGATCTTGAATGAAAAATTACACTATGGAATGATAAGTATTCTGCAAAATACAGTTTATTTCTTTTGCAAATATTCAAATGTAGAAATAGTATAAAGACAAGCAAAGAAATGCTAAATATCAAATTTACTCTAGTGATTAGACAAAGAAAGAAAAACGAAGGTAATGTTTGATTGCTTCTATTATCTTGTAGTATTAAAAAAAACTAGAAAAGACAATATTGACTATTATGGTTATTTTTCCTCTCTTTGAAGATTATTTTAATGAAGATGATTTCAGCAGAAAACAATAATTACAGTTTTAAGATAGCCAATTAGTTCCTAGGCATTTGCCATGATGTAAAGTTTTCTAAAAGCCATAAACACTTGCTTCTAGTTAACTTTAAAGACCTTTGGTTCATTGTTACTATTTAATTTCTAAAGTAATTTCCATGCTAATTAAAACCTTTAGTACCTGCACTGAAGGATCCTCTCAAAAGCAACTTAATTTTTTATGAATCTGGAAAATAAATTTAGCCTTTAGAAAATCTGAAGTAACGAAATGTGAGATAGGGTGAAGCACGGGATTACAGGGTTAAGAAAAGTTTTCTCGTAAGCCACCTTCTCATTTTAACCTTTCTCCTCAGGTAAAGTTAATTATCAGGAATCCATTAAACAGTATGTAAAAACAAGTGAAACCTGAAAAATAAGAAGTGAGTGAGTTATGAATCACAATGAAACTGGAAAAGAATCTCAAACTGTGAAATAGCATATTTACTGCAAAGAATGACATGAGTCTTAGAAGAGAGGATGACTAAAATGTCTGTTGCTATATAGCACCCTGTACATTTCTTTGTAATACTCATAGTTGCCTTTGTAAATCTTTGTCTAACCCTTAAAGACATGAGCTGTATATTTGTACATTTAGTCATTTATGAATTCAATAAATGTTCAGTAGGTGTCCACTACGTGCCTGATATTCTGATGGATGACTTAATGGATTCTTGGATTTATTTGGAATCTTATGTAGTTGCCATAGTTCTTGATGCATAGTGGATCCTCAGCAAATACTTATGAATAGCCACCAAATGGATGAAGGTGATATTGCTGGCTGGTTTAGACTCGGAGATTAAAAAAAAAATCCAACACTGCCACATTAGATTAATCATCAGCCAAAACTAGTTTAGAGTAGAAAATTGGGGGAAAAAAATGATAGCAATTGTACTAGCTAAAAAATACAGATCTAAAGTACAAAAAATCAAATATTATGCAGATTAACAGACCAAATAGGTTGTTTCAACTTGTTTGTCCATTATGAATAATGATGCAATGAATATTTGTGCATAAGTTTTGCACTGACATTGTTATTTCTCTTGAGTAGATACCTAGGAATAGATCTGCTGAATAATATGGTAACTATACATTTCACATTTTGAAGAACTGCCAAACTGTTCTCCAAAGTGTCTATATCATCGTATATTTCCACCAGCAGTATATGAGGGTTCCAATTTCTCCACATCCTCACCAAAACTTGTTGTTCTCTCTTTTTTATTATAGCTATTCTGATGGGTCTGAAGAAGTATCTAATTGTAGTTTTGATTTGCGTCTCCCAAATGTGTGCCAACTGATGAATGGATAAACGAAATGTAACATATCCATACAATGGAAAATTACTCAGCAATAAAAAAGGAATGAAATAATGATACACGCTACAACATGGATGAGCTCAAAAGTATTACAATAAGTGAAGGAAGCAAATCACAAAAGACCACATATCGTATAATTCCATTTACATGAAATGCCCAAATAGCAAATCTAGAATGACACAAAATAGATTAGTAGTTGCCTAGGGTTGGATGAGGGGTGAGTGTTCAGAGGAGGGAATAGGGAGTGACTGCTTAAGGGTACAAAGTCTGTTTATGGGGTGATGAAAATGTTCTAAAATTGGATTATGGTGATGGTTACATAACTCTGCAAATATACTAAAAACTATTGAACTGTACGTTTTAAAAAGGTGAACTTTACAGTATGCAAGTTATATATCTGTAAAGTGTATCAAAATAAGATTTTTTAACTAAATAAAATTTTAATAGAAAAGCAATAATTAAATACCATAAATTATTTCAATATGTTTTTGAGGATACTACAATGTTGAGTTCAAATTTCCTAGAGTAATCCATTCATTTAGTCAATAAATATTGATTGAATGGGCAGAGGATATGAACAGACATTTTTCCAAAGAAGATATACAGATGGTCAACAGGCACATGAAAAGATGTTCAACATCACTATTAGGGAAATGAAAATCAAAAAAAGCAATGAGATATCACCTCACATCCATCAGAATGGCTATAATTAACAAGACAAGAAATAACGAGTGTTGGAGAGAATGTGGAAAAAAGGGAACACTCAAACACTGCTGGTGGTAGTGCCAACTGGTGCAGCCACTATGGAAAACAGTACGGAGATTCCTCAAAAAATTAAAAACAGAAATACCATATGATCCAGCTATTTCACTACTGGGTATTTTTCCAAAGAACATGAAATCACTAAGTCAAAAAGATATATCTGCCCCTATGTTCACTGCAGCATTAGTCAGAATGGCCAAGATGTGGAAACAACCCAAGTGCCCATCAACCGATGAATGGATAAAGAAGATGTGATGTATATATATATATACACACACACATATAATGACCTACTACTCAGGCATAAAAGAAAACAGAACTGTGCTATTTGTGACAGCATGGATGGATCTTAAGGGTATTATACTAAGCAAAATTAATCAGACAGAGAAAGACAAATACCATATGATTTCACTCGTACGTAGAAGATAAACACACAAACACATACATAAGGAGAACAGATTAGTGGTTACCAGAGAAGAAAGGGGTCAAGGGGAGGGTAAAAGGGCACATATATACGGTGACAGATAAAAACTGGACTGTTGGTGGTGAACACAATGCTGTCTATGCAGAAACTGAAATACAGTGATGTATACCTGAAACATACACAATGTTCTAAGCCAGTATGACCTCAATAAAACAATTTAAATAAATAAATAAATACTGATTGAGAACCTCCAACATGCAAAGTACTGTGGTAGATAATGGAACAACAGTGATGAAACAAACATTTTCTCATCATTATGCAGCTTAGAAATTCGTAACACCGCTGCAAAAATCACTGAGTTTTATATTTTTAAGCAGAAGAATCCTTTCTTCAAAGGTACTTTCATGTGTATGAACATGTAAAGGAAATGCTATTCTTACTGAATCAAGGGAGCCTTAGCCATTCATCTTGCTCCAAGCCACCTTCCTTGTGGGCTCTGTGAAATCTTGAAAATTTATGACACGAGTGAAAACTGGTACACTTTCATATAGTTCTTGGTCCAGTTTTATTTAAACATTTATGATATCCCAGAGAGAATGCTATTATTATTGTAAATAGTAAGCTTTACAATTCTTCAGTTTATTATCTTAAATTTAGCTTTTAAATCTAACTCAGGACTTCTGCTAACATCAATTTTGGTGATTCTACTTAAAGAGTAGACCAATAATTAAAAATCCCTCTGAAAACTTTGGAAAGCTTCACTTCACGGGGCAAGGAAGAAATATCAGGCAGGATCCAGGAGAAGACGGAAACCAGAGAGACGAGTTCTACTTTGGGGGACCTTTTTGCACTATACGCATCTGTAGATTGCCTAAGAGGCAACTGAGAAACAGAGATGCTGGGCAGAGCTTTCAATATTATCATGGGTTAGGAGGACACTGCCAAAGAAAGGACTAACAGCCTCCACTCCCTGTGCCACTCCTTCCCCCGACCCCTGCCACATGTACATTCACACAATTGCAATTTTTACCCTACAAGTTATACCTGGAAGTGAAGGTGAACTGGAAATGCAGCAGCTTTGCAGAAACTGAGGCTGAAGTGGAAACGTTTTTAATGTGCGATTTGCAGTCGATTCAGTATTGCTGGAGCCCTTAGATGCCCGCCAGAAAGGAAACAGACATCTGCTTTGGAGAGTGAAAGCCTTGTCTTAGGTCCCAAAATATACCTAGATTCACTGATTTTAAGATGATTGTTTACTTCTAGTTTGAGATTTTCTTCAGTGAACTAGAATCTATGCTACACAACCAAACATAAATTCTAGAACTGAAAAACATTTCAACTGAAACAAAAAGCTCCATGGATGTGGTTAACAGCAGATTAATTTAAAATGAGAGTAAGAACTAGTAAACTGGAAAACAGGTCAATAGGTGCACTGAATTATAGAGAGACAAAAGGATGGAAAATAAGAAAAGAGGATGAGACATGAAAAAGCTGAATGTGTATAACTGAAATCCCAGAAGGGATTTTTTATTCCTAGCCATAAGTGTTTATAACATCATCTTTGTTTTAAATAAATCATGGTTAATTACTGAAAATAACTTTTTTAAACTCTATTGATATTAAATTTTCTTCACCTTGTTTTGCCTCATATTCTTAGTTAAAGTTCCCCTCAAGCCTCATTTTTTTTTTTTTTTTCAGTCAAGACCAAAGAGGAGAGATCTTGTCTCTTCTTGTCTTTAATGAGCTGGGAGAAACTGGGATTATTAATCGACTGGTTCTTCAGCTCAGCTCCGTGGTGGGCAGAGTCAGGCTAATTTTGCCCTGTCCAGGAGGGTCTCCCCTGAAGCTGCCCCTAAAAGGCAGAGATAGTCCTGTGTTTATGGATGTTCAAATCCGGGGTGCTCATCGAGTAAATACTAAGTGCTGTGCATCACCTCCCTTTTCTCCTAAGTCAAAAATGATCAAATACATTGCTTCAGTCCTTCCATTTAAATTGTGATTCCTGTGGCTCTGGTTTTAAACTTCTGGATGGAGTGGGAATAGGAAAGACTACAGGTTTTTTGCTGTTTTTGTTAGTTGGCTGGTTTGCTTTTATCTTTTTGTGTTGTGGTTGTTGTCAGTCTTTCCTTTTGGTTACAGCTTTGTGTACCCACGGCAAATCTTTTGGGGAGTGCTGTTTTCAGCTCAACATGGCTATTGAGGCTCTTCCTTCATTTTGTCCTACACCCCCTCTCTATCTGATGTAGCCTCATGGACAGAAATGTACAAGGTCAGTGGAATCACTGGGGATAAAACAAGTTATACCTCTCTACAATCAAGAATTCATTCATTCAAAAACCATTCTCAAGTTTCTATTTGTTATAAGCCAAACTCTTGGACTTGAAATAAAAATGCAAAAAAGACATCTTGTCTGCTTCTGAGACAATTACTGTCAAGTACAGCAAAGCAATAAGTAAATAAATTATTATAATACAGTCAAGTATTTTCTTTGGATTGGATCGTGGACAGGATATTATGGAAACATATTGAAAGTGACCCTTCATCTTTATCCTAAGAGTACAAGAGGACTATTGTATATGTTCGTGTTTCATGTTCTTCCAGGGAATATTAATTTAGCAAAAATGAAAGCTTGTTAACAAAATATCCTCCCTTCTCCATTTTCCCTTCCAGGACATCTGAAGGGCTAAAATTATCTTTCACTCTTCTACATCTAAGATGACTTAATCATTGAAATTCTAGACATACACGCCTTGCTTATGTGCTCTGTTGTCCCACTACTAGACAGAATCTATAGTCACTATCTTTAAATGGGATCCTGTGCTGGTAGTGGCATTTAGTTTGCAACATTTTCATTACTGTAGCAAATTAGCAGTCAACCAAGAAAAAATGACAATTTCTATGAAACAAAATATGTGGATTGTGGGGCGGTGAAGGGGGAGGATACACTGCAGATTGGGGTAATGAGACTCATTACATAAAGTTCCTGCTACTAATCAGCTCTATAATGGATCTGAGGCAGTGGAGGTTTCCAAGGGCTAGCCGCCTGCTCCTAATGAATCTTTGGCTGAAAACCTGACCTTCATTTTAATACAACTGTATAAATACCAACATTATCCCTTTCTTGGGAATTTCCATCAAGTTGTTTTAACTAGAGAAAGCTTCTAATATTAACCAAAGTTGCCTGGGGAAAGATTAAAGATTATTATTAACATTCAGTCTTAATGAGGTAACTAAATACTTTATCACCAAATAAGGGTGAGGTATGCTTTTTTGTTATTACTGATTGATGAGTCTAAGATTTTGAAAGCATTCTGTAACTTTATAACTCATAGTCTGATAATGCTACCATTTATACACACACACACACACACATACACAGACACACAGTTGTAAGAGATTCTCAGCAGGAAATGTATTTAAATATTCAGTAAAGGTGCAATTTAATTACGTTATTTTTCAAGATAAATATGTAGCCTACAAATGACCCCAGGGTGTCAAAATTGTAAAAAGCCTGACATTTTACCCTACATGCAAACTAATGTGTTCGCCTGCCACATTTTCATGGATGTTGGTTGAAAACACGAGACTCCTGGTCTGAGACCAAGGACTTTATTACTCACGGCACAGAAAGCAACGTGAGCATGAGTACACTGACATGAGTTCCCCTTGCCCTCAAGTCCTGCAGAGACGATGAGGATGGGCACAGATGGCTGCCAGCATATATTGCGGACTGTGTTACAGGAAAGAAATATTGAGCTTAGGGAACCTGGCTCTTTTAGGGGGGAATAAACATGCTTACCCTCTTCTCCGAAGGAGGACATCATCTTCATCATACTAGAGAGTAAGCATGCTTATCTTTTCATCTGAAGGGAGACACTGTATCTTCCAAGGCTATGCACGGTTTGCATCTTTGAAAAGATGACCAAAAGAAGGACACAATTAGCGTCTTGTTTACAAGAAATGAATAAACATGAAACATGAGAGATACATGGAGCATTGTCTCATGAGCATGCCACTTGGTCAACCATTCTGATTAGTCTGTTCTACAGAGACTGAGATCGTATCTGTTCAATTGTCTCATACAACATTTAATTCAGGCCTCTGTCAATAGGTCTCTAAGTAGTAAGATGAGGCCAACTTGAGTACTGACCTCAACCATCCCCTCAATGTCCTAGACAAAAGCAACTGAATAAATCCCATAAAGCACCAGTCTACCTTAAAAAGCCATTTGACTTTCTCCTTAAATTTCTGTACTGACCTTCCCACCTTTCCCAAGGCATTAATCCACAATGAGAAGGTTATTTAACAATTGCCTGGACTCTACCTTGGCCTACAAAGAGGAAGTTCTAAGACAATTCCATCATTCATAGCAATCCTGGATAACAAGTTGAGACCGACCTGAATGCCTTCTAGTCCTATAGCTGAAAATGTCATCTAAAATCAGGGACAAATTCCATTACACCTTTTAAATTGGATGATGCCCATTATAAGAATAACTGCCCATAGGATCCACATGAATAGTGTGTTAGTTTTCTTTCCAGAAAGCGTGCCTAAATAGCCAAGGATAGCCTCGTTTGGGGGAGAGCTTTCCAGTCATGAGCTACTGATAGTGGTTATCTAAATACCTGAAGATCTCTACAACCCCATCTAAGAAGCAAATCATCATGTTTTCAATAGGGAGGCAAGTTAATACCTGGTCTCCCACGCAAAAAGCACAGTCCTGATCATGCATGTGGTCACTCTGAAAAGAAAGTCAGTTCTTCAATTGTTAGGGCCTCTCAAGTGTGACGCATATCAGTTGAGGGTACAGGTTGATGGGGCCTCCAACATGACTTCTAGGGTAATAGTTCATTTCAAATACATGAATCAATCCCTTGATTTTGGATTAAGTGCAGTCCCCATAGAAGAGTAGGGAGAAGATGGGCTGGGATCCACTGAGGATCAGGGGTGGTTCAGAGAATGGAGGAATCAGGCCTCAGGCATTGCAGCCACAACCTCCCTTCCCACAGGAAGCCCCATCTCCTGGGACTTCAGGCCATTTACGGGGGCAGCCGAGTCCTGGCAGGAGAAACACCTGAGCGCCCCGTGCCCCTCCCAGACTGGTCAGTAAGGAGGTTGGCTCACAGTCTCTATCACGCAATCTCCAGTGCTCGTGGACTCCTGGACCTTCCACAGTCAGAGTCATAACGCTTCAGCGCGCTGTGCTCCAGAGGCCCTGCGGCGGGATGTGGAGCTGCCGACTGGCTCTGGCCCAAAACTGTGCGCTGGAGGGACTGCCTGAAGCCAAAACGGGGCAGTGAACCGCGCATGCCCGGCCGCAAAACTGCTGTACACTACGGCCTTCCGGGAGCCCTCAGGCGGTCCAAACTGACCTGTTTGTCCGTGTCTCTGGCGAAGTGGATTTCATCCCCCCTCACAGACTGACTCCGTTATGGCTATGGGAATCGGTGTTGGGAGAACATCTGGAGGCGTTGACATGTTTTGTGTGGTAAGTACAGAGGCTGGGAGCCATCCGCTGCTGCTTCTGATAGGCATCTCAGTAAGATTAAGATGAATGGTGATCAAATCATGGTCAGCGAACTCTGTCAGGGGGTGGAAAACCCAGCAGTCAGTTAAATTTAATGTGCCTTCAGGGTTTGGGAGAATTGCTCCAGAGTGCTTTCCTTCTTTGAGCAAGGCTTTGGGGTGAATCTTAAAGAGATCATTAACATTCCTCCCTCCCTCAGACTTCCCTGGGTCTAAAACATCTCACTGAGGTGTTTCCCTCTCTTTTGCCGCAAAAGTCAGAGTGCTCCGGTTCCAGCAGGTATAACTTCACCCTTTTCCAAGTCGTTCCCTACACTCACTTGAAGATCTTTCATCTGGAGTGGTCAGTTCAGGGACAAGGAAATTTTTAAAAATTTACAGAGTTCCATTATGATCTCACTTTGGCCCACTATAGAGGAACTTGGCAAGCAGTGTACTTGACGAAGTAGTCATTATCCTTGGGATCTAGGACTCTCTCAAACAAAGTAATCTAGACGGCTGAATCAAGAATTAAATTTGAATGCTCTGGGCCTTCTTTTGGCCAGCCGGACACTTCTAGGGTGTTGCAGTTAAGGAAAGTAAAGAAGCGTCATGTCCCACAATAAACAGATAAAGTCCTCAGTTTTTAAAATGGATCTGTATAATTTCCCACCCCTTGTGTTCTGATCATTAACCAGGAGGCAGTGGAGGTGGGTGATCCCATTCTGCGAATAGACACATAGAGTGACAAAACTTCCCTACTGAACATGAGGAAAATTTTGTCTTGGGGGAAATAGCATGGTTGTGAAATTAAAAAATTATCATTTTGCTATTTGTTTGCTTTAGCCAAATAGCCCAGGTAGGTTATTCTAAAATAAACTTGATTTGGTCTTTTCCTGTTTTATATTGCCTTCAATTAAAAAGAAATTTTCAAACATTGGTTTAAAACTCAATTGCATACCATGGAAACAGTACAACATCTACCATAAATATAGAGGCTGTGTATTATACTAAAAAGAATATTGAGCCTGTTTATAGCCATGTCTTAGAAAATTCTATTTGCTTCTCTGTATATGTTTCCCTATTTGTAAAATGAAGGGAATGGACCAGCTGGTCATTAACACTTCTTAAGCTCTAACTGCTGATAATTTTGATTAGCCCCTGGAGTGTTTGGCTGGATTTACATTTGCTTCCCTTTAACAAATATGTATAATTTATAAATAATTGGGAGGTTTGTCTATTCAAATTATTTGGCTAGAAATATCTCTGTTATGTTTTGTACCCAACCATTTCCATTATTCCTGTGTCTTCCATGGTTCCTGCTCATAATGGTGAGACAATATCATGGTATATTTTTTCCAACTTTATTGAGATATAATTGACATATAACATTATGTAAGTCTAAGGTGTACAATGTGGTGATTTGATACACATATATATTCTGAAATGATTACCACAATAAGGTTAGTTAATGCATCTATCACCTCACATAATTACCTTTTCTTCTTTTTTTTGGTGAGAGCATTTAAGATCTACTCTCTTTGAAAATTTCGAGTATATAGTACAGTATTGTTAACTATAGCCACCATGCTGTACATTAGATCCCCAGAACTATTTCATCGTGTAACTGGAAGTTTGTACCCTTTGACCAACATTTCTTTATGTCTCCATCCCCCAGCCCCCGGCAACTACCATTCTGTTCTCTGTTTCTATGAGTTCAGCTTTTATAGATTCCACATATAAGTGAGATCATACATATTTGTCTTTTTCTATCTGAATTATTTCACTTAGCATAATGCCCTCAAGGTCCCTCCTTGATGTTACAAATGGCAGGATTTCCTGCTGTTTTATGGCTGAATAATATTCCATTGTGTATATATACCACATTTTCTTTCCATTCATTCATTGATGAACATTTAGGTTGTTTCCATGTCTTGGCTATTTTGAACAATGCTGCAGTGAATGTGGAGGTACACATATTTCTTCAAGATAGTGATTTTGTTTTCTTTGGATATATACCCGGAAGTAGAATTGCTGTATCATATGGTATCTCTGTTTTTAATTTTTTTTTTTTTTGAGGAAGATTAGCCATGAGCTAACTACTGCCAATCCTCCTCTTTTTGCTGAGGAAGACTGGTCCTGAGCTAACATTCGTGCCCATCTTCCTCTACTTTATACCTGGGATGCCTACCACAGAATGGCTTTTTGCCAAGCAGTGCCGTGTCTGCACCCAGGATCTGAACCAGTGAACCCTGGGCCGCCAAGAAGCGGCATGTGTGCACTTAATTGCTGTGCCACCGGGCCGGCCCTCTGGTTTTAATTTTTTGAGGAACTTCCATACTGTTTTTTCTAGTGGCTGAACAAATTACATGCCGTCCAACAGTGCACGATGGTTCTGTTTTCTCCCCATATCCTTGCCAACTCTTGTTATCTCTTGTCTTTTTGTTAATAGCCATTCTAACAAGCGTGAAGTAATAGCTCATTGTGGTTTGGATTTGCATTTCCCTGATGATCAGTGATGTTGGGCACCTTTATGTGTACCTGATGGCCATTTGTATGTCTTCTTTGGAAAAATGTCTAGTCAGATCTTCTGCTTATTTTTTAATCCTATTGAGTTTTTTGCTATTGAGTTGTATGAGTTCCTTATATATTTTGGATATTAACTTCTTATCAGATATAAAGTTTTCAAGTATTTTCTCCCATTGTATAAGTTGTTTAATTTTGTTAATTGTTTCTTTTGCTGTGCAGCTTTTTAGTTTGATATAGTCTCACTCATTTATTTGTTGTTGTTGTTGTTGCTTGTGCTTTTGGTGTCATATCCAAAAAATCGTTGCCAAGACCAGTCAAGGAGCTTTTTCCCTATGTTTTCTTCTAAGGATGTTACTGTTTCAACTCTTACATTTAAGTCTTTAGTCTATTTTGAGTTAATTTTTCTAAGTAATATAAGATAGGGGTCCATTTCACACTTTTGCATGTGGTTATCTAGTTTTTCCAACACCTTTTATTGAAGAAACTATCCTTTCCCATTGCATATTCTTGGATCCCTTGTCAAATATTAGTTGGCATACTGATGAATTACTTAATAAATATAAACCATCCTTCTACTAAAGTAGGTAAGGAACAAATGGGAAAGATACAAAGGGGAGAAAAAATGGCAAAGAGAATAGTAAAAGTAAATTTTCTTTGTTTTCTGTGAGTGCAAAGAATCTATCCTCTCCATTGTACCCCCATCCATTCTTCTAAAAACTTAGTCATAGTACTTCTAATTGGAGGCTTATCCAACATTAATTCTAAACTTCTTAATATAATATTTAACTTTTTTTATGATTTGGTCTCAATCTGCCATGCCAGTTGAAACTTCGAGTTTCACATATCTTCACATACCTTGTATTCAGAAACCTCAAATTAGCATTCCAACAGGGTCAGAAAATAATGGCATAAGTGAAGCATGCCAGGTTTGTTTCATAATGGTGATCCAAGTGCATATTAAAACCAAATAAAGAGATATATTCTTCATTTCCCTAAAGTAATATTTCTTCTATTTTATCTTATTTATATTTCCATATATTGATACAATATGTACTTCAACTTTTTTCTTAACTTCAGTATTTGAAAAAGAAAAGAAAAAAGATCAGCACAAGGTTGGTGAGAAATGATGATTCCAAGCTTCATTGTTGAGGAGACAAAAGGGAATATTGGAGACTGTGGTAAACATCAGAATGAATGCTTTATATAAAAGATACGTGTGCTGCTGGAATCTAAACAGTTTTTGTTATGAGATAATGTAGATGTGGTATTATAGCGTCTTCCAAACTTTAGGAATATATAGGGATCTAACTGGGGGTGGGAATGGTGGTCATATTGTCTTCAGCACTTAAAGTAATAAAACAAAAAAACATGCCCTCACCGAGTTCACAGTCTACTGGGGAAAGTGCCAGCAATATACATACTAAATGAGTGAATTATATAATATTTTTAAATATGATGACTGCTATGGAGAAAGAATGAGGCGTAGTAAAGGAGATAGGGAATAATGGGTGAGATTGCAATTTTAAATAGAGTAGTCAGCATGTTACGATTTGAAGGAGATGAAGGAACAAATCATGCTGGTATCGGAGGACAAGAACTGCAGGCAGAAGAAGCTATTAGTGTAAAAGATGGTGTGTTGAAGGAAGGGCAAGAAAGCCAAAGTGGCTACAGCAAGGTGAGAGAGGTAGGCAATGAGGTCAGAGAGGTAAGGCTATGGTGTGGGCAGTTCTTGAAGGTTCCTGTACAGAATTGTAAGGAATTTGGTTTGTTTCTGAATGAAATAGGGAACTGTCGAAGAGTGTAATTTTTTTTCCATGTGGAATCTCAAGCTTTTGAAGACTGGGGACTATTTTCTTTTTTTTCTTCAATCTGAACATGTCAATCTGAACATGCTATGTGCAGCCAGACTCATGTGGCAAGCAGCCAGTTTGCGAGTTCTGCTACTGAAATGTTTTTTATTGTCTCATCCTTTCATAATTTTGTCTTGCATTTGAAATATTCTTTGTCTTGCATTTAAAATATTTCCCCTCAATATCTTAAACTGAATTGTTCCATAACCTATTTCTATTTCTCAGTTAACTTAGAGGATTCCCCAGTCCTGCTTACTGTTCCCTTTTTTGCTTCCTGCCATTTCATGCATCCTGGGCTCACCTTTGCTCTTCTGTGTGATTTGGCTCCTAATTAGACTGCTAGCACTGTCCTTTACCCTGCTTCTTACAGTTAATGTTGAGTGGAACATGCTCGTTGATATCTAAGAAATCTGTACCACTGTCAGAATGAGCATCTTCTCCTGACACTTCTTGGCCTTCTGATTCCTCCTGTTATGAATGTTGACTCTTCAATCAACTTCTTACAGGTTTGGCACTGTTATGAGAAGGGGAGCAAATTAATCCACCCTGTTCCATTAAAAGCCTCCACTGACCAAAAGAGAACTTGTTGAAATACTTTTAAAGAGAGGGCAGTAAAGGTAGCTTTGGAATAGTTCATTGTTATCAGCAATGTTATATTCTTTTTCAGTTTACAGAACTTTGCCTGTAAAAAATGGAACAGCTACACATTTGGATGGGACACCTTTATAAGTAATGAGATCTTAGAATTTAAATGAGAGAGACATTTAAGCACTCCTGCTTCTAAATTTTCAAGTTAAATGGTCAAGAGTCATCACATATATAGCTCTACTTAAGGCAATCGACTTGCCCCAGGCCATCAGAACCAGCGCTAGAGTCTTTGAATTTTGCTGATAATTCATTTTGCTGCTGCTAAGACAATACCTCATTCTCAACTAATGTGAATACATTACTACTTTCCAACTTCATTTGAAAAGGAATTAGATTAAGTGAAACAGTTTATATTGAGTGTTTGCTAAATAAGATGTTTTGAAATAGATGGTATTTCGAAGATAAAACAACAATGGATTTCACCTTTGTGGAAATGAGATCCTAACCATTTTGATAAGAACTATAGTCTAAAGGAAATCCTGAGTCAACATAAAGCAGTAGGGTTTTTTTTCCCTATAGAGGTGAAACCACATAGCAGATGAATGGCATATTGTGTAAAGTACGAATTAAAGAAAGAATATAATGGACAATTTTTAGTAGAGTTTCAATTTTAGTAAAATAGAAAATGTTTTGCAGGATCTTTAAATTAATTCCTTGGAGGATTATTTCTTTCTGAACATGTCTTTCTGAACATTATTCTCTGTGATATAAGAACAGTAGATGTTCTGGAATCATTCACTTTGGAATCAAGAAAGATTTTATGGAAATCCAGAAATTATTTTGTTAAAAAATAACAGCAAGGTATAATAATAAAATGCATTCAGCAGATTAAATATGAGGAAACAGAAATTTTTAAAAATATACAAATATTCTGAAATGCTTTCAACATTAGTTTTGGGTGATTTCTTTTGTGATTATTCAAATTGTTAGCAGTTACTCTGTTTTATTATTGCTGTTTGTTTTCATACACATAGACTAAAAGGTTTACACTTAAACGAGAAGATGCCTACTTCAATCACTTATGTCACACTAAGCAAAACCACAAAATTTGTGGAGAATTTAATGAATGCAAAAACTAACCCCAGTAACAAGAAATCAGATTATTACTCTCAAGAAATAATGCTAGATGAATTTTCAACATGAGAAGTTATTTTTCAGGAAAAAGCAATCTGATTGAATTCGTATAGCTGTTCAGATCACAAGGACTGCTTTTACTGCTATTACTGTTTGGTCCTCATCTTGGCGTGACATTGTCCCCTTCTCTAGCTTTGATCTTAACAAAGAGAAAAAAGATATTTTGGTGAAAATGTTTGGAAACTTGTTGACACTTCTCATGGGTATCTTTCCTGTTTTGTTTTTTGTTTTCCTAACCATGTCCTTATTTGTCATTCATTTATATATGATAACATTGATTCGTTAACTTATTCATTCCACAGATTCCACGTATATCTCATTTGTGAAATGGGAACTTAATGTACCTGGGTCAAGACTTTAAGAACATTTCAAGCACAAGATAGTGCAAACTCATGATTTATTCTTGTCTTTAAAAGTACACACACTTTTATGATTAATTTTAGCAGCCTTAACTGTTCTTGTTAAAGACTTTCTAAATTCACCCAAATATCTGGAGTTATACTATCCAGTGATCAAGCACTTTCATGTGTTGAAGCTCCAGCTTTCTTAGAATACCTTGATAAACTTGAAGTAATTTATGAAATACTTACTAATTGCAAAGCACTGTGTTAGATACGGAGAAATGCATTCCCTGCCTATGGTATTCAATTGCTTTAAATATTATAAATTCATCTAATCGCCACAGCGATCTTATTAATTTGTAATTGCATTAAAGCCTTTCAGATGAGGAGATTTCAGTATGGGGTTGTTAAATGATTTGATCAAGGACACAATGCTACTAAGGACAAGAGTCTGGCCATTTCCATCATCCTACTCAGTCCTCAAGCAGAGTACTCAATTTGATTTTTTTCTTTAATGAATAAATGCCATATCTTATTGTGAAGACAAAATTCTTAGTTTGATATTAAAATTGTATTAATTACAAATCAGTAATTTCATGTCAATTTAAAACTAGCAAATGCAGGTACTCTATTTGAAATTTAAAAAAAATACAAGATATTATTTTCTTTTGCAAGGTATGAAAGACTAATAGTTTCTGTGAAATTATCGTTCTTTTTAATATATGGTATACTTTTGCTATAAAAATACATTTCATCTAAGCCTGGCATGAGGCTGTTTAGAAAATATGTTTATGTTTATGCACAGGACTTTTTGAGCAAAACTTGCTGAAATTTCAGACCTAGGCTAAAAGACAAGCCTTAGAAGTTAATTTATAACTCATTAGCTAGTAAAAAAGATAGAGAGATTTACTTCTTCAGAAATATGTGTTTGTATTTCAAAGGGGCATGTGACGTGGGAAAGGGAGACATTCCCTGGCTTGTAAAGTTGGAGACTGGTCTTCTATCTCTCCTAAAGAGATTCATTTGTATTCCAAAGAGTGTGGACCCAGCATCCTTCCCCTTACGTTTCCACAAAGACTCTCTCTGAAGGGAATGGGGGACTTTCCTATATAAATTTCTAGATTTATCTTTTTGTGGTCACTTTCCTATATAAAGTCTAGATTTTTTTTCCTTGGTCCTTCACCTATAATACAGACCCTGTGATATCTGGTTTTCATTTGCCATTCCAGTGGTAAAAATCGGGGCACAGAGGAATCACGCTTATTATTTTCTCTAAGTAAATGATGATAATCTGCTCTGCCCGGAAACTTTTGTGCATATATTGAAGATGATAATAATAAATATAGATATTAAAAAGCTAACACCTAGTGTGAAAACTATTCTGTACATTAAAATTAGAAGTCACAGTCTTGAAACACAACGTTGTTGCTTAGTAGTTCATTTATTTTGCACAGTTTTGTTTTTAAACTTCCTTGAACTTTAGTTGCTGTGTAAGATGGTCATTTTTACAGTGCCATTGCAAGGTTAAATGGAAGGACATTTGTTAAAAATTGTGATTTCTCAAGAACTATATGAAGAAAAGGAAAGATGATGATGATGGTGATGATGACATGATATTGATACCAATGATGATAGATAATGATATTGATGATGATAGATAGTAATTTGAAATTATTTGGTAAAATATCTCCAAAGGTCTTAGGGTCAAATAAAATATTTGATATTGGCTCTCTTTTTCCTCTTATCCTTCTTGCAAAATCCAAGTTATTGAAGTTAGATTAGTGCACATGCAAAACTGCTAAATTATTGCTGAGCAAAAGGCCTGAACATGGTAAGCAATCTAGAAATGGTTTAGTATGTTGTCTATCATGATGTGATGAATATATAAGACAGGAAGAAAAAGAATCATAACTGTTTGCAGATGATATTTGAAGATAAGGTAGGTGAGCAGAGAGTCATGAGAAGTCAGTCCCAGGTGCCTGGTACTTGAGAAAAGCCTCATTTGGGGAGTATGGAGCAGATTGCTACAATTCCAGTCACTTCTAAAGGAACTTTATTAGAAATATTTGGTTTGGCATATTGATGGTTTCAATAGTGAGTACATTTTATGTTGACTAATAAACATAATCAAATGAATTTAATTGCAACTGAGAAGTTGTATAAATATAGAATGTGTGTGAAGAAATAAAACAATAACCCTAATAATTTGAGAGGAGAATAAAATTGCCTCCATCTTGTAGGCATTTCATAGACAGATGCGTTTATTTTTCTTTTGCTGTGTTTTGTATTTTGCTTGATTTATATTATTTCTCCATTTTACTTTCATTGTAATTCTCATGTCTAAGGGAGGATAGTACCCCAGGAAGCAATTCATGCAAAATGAAAGAGAATTCAGGTTATTTAATCTGAAATACAAATGGTAAATTTCAAGAGTGGAAGAAAAAGTTACACTAATATCTTTAAACATATCCACCTCCCTATGCACACAGACTGACAATCAGAAACACACAGGACTAATGCTTTAAAAATTCACTGTGAGACCCTTTTTTGTTTATCTGTTGAAAAGCAAAGAAAATGTCTATGAGGGCTTTTTCGATTTATGTCATAGGATGAATAAATTATATCATAGGATCTGCAAATAAGAGAAAGGAGAGACCACGAAGGCACTGGGTATGTCAAGAAAGTCCATCTGGGAATGCTGGGAAGAGAATGGGAAATGTGAGGATTGAAGCTCAAGTCCGCTTACATTTCATATATATCTAGGTACTGCCTAATATTTTCTGCAGTTCATAAAGCTACAAATTGGATTATACCTATTAGGCATAGAATAAAATCCTAAGATTATGTGCTTTGGTTTTCTCTTTTTAAGAAAATATTCCAGGGGCCATCCTGGTTGCATAGTAGTGAAGTTCTCACATTCTGCTTCAGTGGCCGAGGGTTCGCTGGTTCGGATCTCGGGTGCAGACATATGTACTGCTTGTCAAGCCATGCTGTGGCAGATGTCCCACATATAAAGTAGAGGAAGATGGGCACAGATGTTAGCTCAGGGCCAGTCCTCCTCAGCAAAAAGAGGAGGGGTGGTGGCAGTTGTTAGCTCAGGGTCCATCTTCCTCAAAAAAAGAAAAAAGAAAACATTCCAGAGAAATGTATGTTAACTTTTGGTCTACTGAAATGGAATACTTGTCCACAAAAATATTCCATAATAATTTCCCTTGAAACTGAGATACTTCACATTGATTGCCAACTTCGCTCATGCTGAAATCAGCCAAAAGACCTCCTAAATCACCAACAGATGTTTGCATACTAAAAGCCAGTGGAAAACTTTATTTCTTTCCTTTTCCTTCCTTTATTTGGCTGAAATTTCCACATCCTAAAGTATCCCAATATCCGGGGCATGTAGGCTGGAAAGCCACAGAGTTTTCTCATCCCTGCATTTTTACTTATTTCAAGTGCGTAATAGGATAGCAGCATCAAGGTCTAATTGTCCTCTGGATGTGGTCTAAAGAGACTCACATAGATCCCAAAGGCACAGCGCTTTTACTTTAGGTGCAGAAAGTAGCTTATATTAATTGCTATAGATTTAATCAGTGTTCAGAATTGTGTTCTGAAAATTTTAAGAAACAGTGGTATCACGAATTATGTTAGGTACAGGCAAGTGTTTTACACGAACAAGCTTGGGTCACTTGTAGCTCCCTAGACCAAAAAATAATGTAATCATAAACCTGTTTGTCCAGTGACTCCTACTGCTGGCAATCCTGAATTAGACGTGGCATAGGTAAACCAACAAAGTCTATCAGCTCAGAGAAATCGTGCCAGTACATAGAATGTTCATCTACTCAAAGCGGTGACACATTTGGGACAAAGTCCTCACAACCTAAACTTGCAGTCCTGACTATACCATTAAGATTCTCAGTCTTGTTTGCCAGATGCTTAGGTACTTTTTATCAGTGTGTAGCTTCTCTTGATTCTTACACTGTGTGTTACATGGTGCTTTAGCGATTTCAGTATCTTATTCCAAAAAGCTGATTTCAAAATATTCTGAGAGCTATTTCATGATCTCATGGTATATATCATGATATATGATTAAGAACAATTGAGCAATGTATGCTTGAGTGCAATTATGCTTATATAGTAATCATAATAAGTGGGGAACCATATATGGAATGAGTGCTATCTGTCATACAATGGATATATTATTGTCTTAGTCTGTTCTGGCTGCTATTAACAAACTATCATAGACAAGGTTGCTTATAATTAATAAAAATTGCCTTGAACAATAGCTTCTGGCTTTAGTTAAGATGGCTGACTAATCTCCTTATCAAATGGTTATTTACCCACACCCTCATTTTTCATCTTTTATTGTATGAATAGGCTGAGAATTTTCCAAATCTTTAATCTCTGCTTTTTCTTGATTAACAATTCCATCTTTAAGTCATTTTTCTCCTCACATTTTACTGTAAGCAGTCAGGAGGAAGCAGGCTGTTCCTTCAACACTTTGCTTAGAAATTCCTTAGCTAAATATCCAATTTCATTGCTCGCAAGTTCCACCTTCCACAAAACACTGGAACATGACAATTCATCCAAATTCTTTGTCACTTTATAACAAGGATGACCTTTCTTCCGTTGTCCAATAACGTGTTCCTCATTTTCACCTGAGACCTCATCAAAATGGCCTTTACCGTCTATGTTCCTACCAACATTATGTTCAGGATGACTTAGTTATTCTCTAAGAAGACTGAAGCTTTCTCTATGGCTCTCCTGTTTAAGAGCTTTCACCAGAATTACTCTGAAGGGTCCATTAATGGTAGTGTAGGCTTTTTCTAGGTGCACCTCCAAACTCTTCTGGCCTCTACCCATTACCCAGTTCTGAGGCTACTTCTGCATTTTTAGGTATTTGTTAGAGTAGCACCCCACTTCTGGTATCAACTTCTGTCTTAGTCTATTTGGGAAGTTATAACAAACTACCATAGACTGGGTGACTTATAAACAACAAAATTTTATTTTTCACAGATCCAGAGGCTAGGAAGTTCAAGGCACTGGCATGTTCATGTTTAGTGAAAGTCCGCTTCCTGGTTCTTCACATGGTGGAAGAGATAAAGGAGCTCTCTGGAGCCTCTATTATAAGGGCCCTAATCTCATTCGTGAGGACTCTGGCCCTTGTTACTCAATCACCTCCCAAAGGCTCCACCTCCAAATAATATCACGTCAGGGAAGGTTTCAACTAGAAATTTTGAGGGGACACAAACATTCAGTCTATAGCAATTACCATTATCATCCAAAACTTTTTAAATATATGTGTTCTTATAATTTAGAGTTAAGGAAACTGAGCTGTTAAGGGACTCACCTAGAACCATATGGTTAGTAAATGGTAGAGATAAAATTTTAACTCAGGGATGTCTAGCTACAAGACTATAATATTTTCCTAACACTGTGCTGCTTTCTCATACTCTCAACCAGGGCACAAATGGATGGGGATTTTTCAAATTTTCCCTTCCTACAATTAACAAAGTGTAGCACAACAGCTCTCCAAAAAATAACCTAATAACCTATGCATTGCTTATAAAAGCCCTACACAAGCAAATTGCATGATAGAATTCTAAAACCAGAGCTGAAATCCTTTATTTTCCTGGATAAACTGAAATGAAGGCAATTGCTCTGCACCGTGATAAATGGAAACCATTTTTGACATACCAAATTGTTTGTCTTGCTATTTGGAAGTGAATCCCTTATTTTCAAAGAAATATTCACTCATTTCATAAAATAATCTTTTATTAATAAAAGATATATCTCAGAATGGAAAGATAATTGCATAATATTTTGTATTTAAGCATTTTGTGCTGTAGGAAATGTGCCATTTATTCTGTTTAGTATGCATAAGAACTGCCAGGGAGTAGCTTTGTCAGGCCCATCAAAATATACAAGAAAATATCCTAAAAAAGTGATACTCTCGCTTGGAGAAGGGCTTCCAAACCTGGGAGACTCAGGAGTCTT
This sequence comes from Equus quagga, assembly GCF_021613505.1. Lineage (NCBI taxonomy): Eukaryota > Metazoa > Chordata > Mammalia > Perissodactyla > Equidae > Equus > Equus quagga. Next base: position 40,141,522 of record NC_060272.1, on the reverse strand, counting down.
TCAGATTTCAAAGGAAAAGCATCATGTTGACAGGGGTGTGTGTCCTGGCTGCTTCTCCTTGCAGCAGCATTTATCTAAAGGATCTAAGATCTAGGACTACAGTCTTGTAGCCGGGTTACAGTCATTCCTCCAGGGTAGCAGCAGCATGTCTGCTTATGTTCCACTGCTCCCAGTGGGATCTTTCCATAACAGGAAACCCCTGCCAGATGCTGATTATTCCCAATACCTTGCTCTGGCTGCAGGCTATCACCTCTGAGACATGGAGAAACTCTTTTTTACTGAGAGGTAAGGGAAAGAGAAAAAATCAACAGAAAGAAGAGTGAAGACGATGGCGGTAAAGAAGCAAAGAAGAGAAAAATGTCTTTGGTTTCACAGCTCTGCTGCCAGAAGTTTTTTACCTCAAACGCTCGGCAGCCCCTCAGGGTTGGTCAGTACTTTTGGTGGGAGGTATAAAGGGAGCTATTGATTTAATTAAGGAGAGTTGAGATAAAGGTTGGTTATGTAGAGGAAAAGAAAATTCACAGGAGAGATTCAGCTAAAGTGGAAATGTGTCTCAGAGACCACAGAAGAGATCTGCAAAGGGAGTACATGGAAGACTGTTTAAAATGGGAGGCTGAGGTGGCCTGGTGGCACAGTGGTTGGGTTTGCATGTGCTGCTTTGGCGGCCATGGGGTCTAGGGTTCAGATCCCCAGCGCAGACCTGCACAGTGTCCGTCAAGCCATGCTGTGGTGGCATCCCACATACAAAAACATAGAGGAAGATTGGCACAGATGTTAGCTCAGGAACAGTCTTCCTCACCAAAATAATAATAATAATAATAATAAAATAGGATAAAATAAAATGGGAGGCTGATGGATTCACAAAAGAGAATTCATAATCATTGTACAATTGGCTAAAATCTTGTGTTTCATAATGTAAGAAGAAAACTTTTAGTAACTGTAATAAATTATTTTTTTCCCCATTGGTGATGCTTTGCCACGCCTTACATTAGACTCCTTAATAAAAAATGTGGTTTCATTTCAGTTTTCTCCTTCAAGGACACAGAGATCATAGCTACTGCATTATAAGGTTATAGCGTATTGATTTAATATTATAATATAAATTTATATGAGGAAGAACTATTGTTCTCTTAATACGAAATAATTCAAATAAACATTTATATTTTTTGTATGATGTGGCATAAATTAAATGAGAGAGAACATAGTGACAAACTTAAACAGTTATATGCAGTTAGAAAGCCACATTTTTAATTCTCTGACTTGACGGAGGTAATTTGATGTTAAAAAAGGTAACATAATTGGAGAAGAGTACTTTTAGTCAGACTGTCATTTGTTCAAATCATAGCTCTATTACTTATTATTTGTGATCATATGCAAGTTACTCCAGCTCCAGGTTTGATTTTCTTATCTTAAAATGGACACTAAGTAGAATCCATCACTTAGGGTTATTTCTGAGAAATAAATGAGATGATATATAAAAAGCTTCTGGCACAGAGGCTGGCAAGAAGAAGATATGCATAACTAAAAATATATAATCATAATTGCCATTATTATTATTTCAAATATCATCCCTCTGACACACAAATGTTTATCTCTATCCTTAATCTCTCCCTTGAGCTATATATCAACTTCTATTTCCAAGAGTGTTTTCAACATGCCCATTTTGGTACAAGATACACAACTCATGTTAAGTATATCTAAAACATTGAGTTCCCACTTGGCCTAGTCTCCTGTCCTCCCTTCTTCCCATCTTGCTGAATAATACCACCATTCCTGCAGGTTGCTGACACCAAAAACCTCAGAGTGATCCTTGATCTTTCTTTTTCTCATTCTGAACATCCAATCTATCAGCAAATCTTGTTAGCTCTGGTTCCAAAATATAGCCTGTATCAAACCAGTTCTCAGCATTTCAACTTAAAAACATTAGATCAGGCCTCCATCGTATTGACTTATATGACTTTATAACTAGTATCCTTCTTTAACAACCACATTTTGTTCTTCACACAGAAGCCAGAGAACTTTCTAAAATGTGCATCCCATTGTGTCACTGCCCTGCTTGAATCTCTCCATTAGTTTCCAATTACAATTATATTGAATTCCTAAACATTTATCATGATCAACAGGACCAGTCATTGTCATATGTCTGCCTTCCGCCACTGCATTATCTTGTAGCGCTCTCTCCCTTGATCTCGGTGTTCCAATCACATTTGCCTTCCTCTACCCTCTATGTTTCCCATGTAGCTTATTTTCTCCTTTTTGAGTAATAATATCTAATGTTTATTGGGTGCTAAATGTGTTCCAGACATTTCCCAAAACACTTTACATAATTTATTTCATCTAATCCTCACAACAACCTTATAACAAGCTACTATTTTTAGCACCGTTTTATGTGAAATGAATTTGAGTCCTTGAGGGGTTAATAATGTGTCCAAGGTCACAAAATTAGTAAATGACAGAATCTAAATTCACAACCTAGACATTGTTTTACAGAGCCTGTGTTCTTCACTTCTGTATGCTATACTCCATTTTATATTTATTATTCAGACCCTTACAGTTCTTCTACTTTGCATTCTTGCAATTTTTAGGCATTTGTATGCCTAGAGTATTGTAGTACATGTACTGTAGTTTTGTTTTGTTCTTCAAGATTGCGTAGACTATTTGGCCCTCTGAATTTCTGTATAAACTTGAGAATCCATTTGTCAAATGTGACTAAAACTTCTCGAATTTTGATTAAGATTGCAGGTATAGGGGAGGAAGACAATTCCTCTACCCTCTAGGTCCTTCTGGCTGGTCTAAGAATGAAATTGACATGAGACAGAATAACAGGAGAAAATCAAAGTTTAATAACATGTATATTTGGGAGAAACCCAGGAAAACTGAGGAACTCACCAAAATGGCCAAAGCCACCACCTTAAATACCATCTTCAGCTAAAGACAAAGGAGGATATTGGGCGTAGTGGTTTGGGACTTCAAAGAGGAGGAAGGTAATTTACAGGGAGATGGAAAAGCAAATGTTTGGTAAGTGTTTGCCAGGCCATCTATAGACAATGTGACCTGAGAGACGGAACTTTGATAAAAATGTGCTTAGCAAGGCCCCTCCTTGTCTACCAATCCCCAGAGTTTTCTATGTGATGGCCTGTCCTGAGGACAGCCCCTTCTATCTTAAATTCTTTTAGGCAGTTAGAGGGAAGGTCAAAGTTTCTTTCAAAGAGTCAAAGAGTCTTTTGTTCTTAAAAATAATTAAGGTAAAGAGACACATTTTGGCATGGGAAATACCATTCTGATCCCCCACGATAGAAATACAATTAATATTTGTATATTGATCATGTATTAAATAATCTTGCTAAGTTCACTTATTCAAATGAAATTGATATGTTCATTTGTTCTCTTTCTTTCTTTCTTTCTGTCTCTTTTTATTGCTCTTTCTCCCTCCCTCTTTTGCTCCCTCCCTTCCTTCCTTGACAATAAATGTGAGGTTTCTGATTCAGAAGCAGGTGGTTATTTACTTACAGAATATTTTAGTGCTGATTTTCCATACCCTATTTTACCCCAAAAGGTGACCTGGTGAGAAGTGGATGAACTCTGCATGTGCAAGGTGGGTCTGCTCTGGGAAAGAACCCCAGAATTATGAGTCTTGGAGCTTATATATGGAAACTTGTATAGCTACAACTCCTCTTCTCAAGAGAAAAGGAGAGAAAGAGAGAGATTGACAGAGAGTGAACCTGCAAGGGAGCATGGACACTTATCTTTCTAAGGTATAGAGAGTCTCTCTGGGATGAGGAGGCAAATGGCACTTATCCAATCACCTTTGGAAATGTAAATAAATGACTCCAGGGGAGGTAAACCTGCAAATCTCTCTGGATTAATTCACTATTTATAATTTCCAAGGTTTATTTGCCATTCAGTCATCCTTTAGACCAGTAACCAGTAACTTTTGCTTCATGCAGGGGTTTGGAAATATTCATGTAGTTTCCTAATAGGTATATCTGTAGATTTGCTTTTGGATTTTCTTTGTACATAGAGTTTTATTTCTTTTATTTCAATCCTATCCTTTTAAAAGGATTTTCTTCTCTTATTGCACTGTCTTGCATCTCCAGTACAACGTTTAATAGAAGGGACATCCTTTCTCATTTATCATCTCAGGGAAGTGTTCAATATTTCACCATTAAGCATGATGTTTCCTATAAGATTTTCGTAGTTATTTTATATATGATTCAGTGAGTTACCTTCTACTTCTATTTATTAACAATTTGTGTATGAGAAATAGGTGTTAAATTTTGTTAAATACTTTTACTTCATCTGTTAAAACATATTATCTCATTTTTTTCTGTAAATGTAATGATTCATATTATTTATTAATATTTGAATATTAAACTACCCTTGCTTTTCTACCATAAATCCCCCTTGGTCAAATTATTTTATTATTTTATGTATCACCAGATTTAATGAGCTTGTACTTGGTTTAAGATATTTATATGCAATTGATGAGAATCTGTAATTTTCTTTTCCTGTGACATTCTTGTAAATTTTTTATCAAGGCTGCGAGGGACTCAGAAAAGTATTTGTAGAGCGTTTCTTCTATTACTATTTTCTGGATGAGTTTGTGTAAAATTGGTGTTCCTTAGATAGTCAGAGGAATTGACCAGTGAAGCCGTGTAGACATAGGGTGGTTTCTGCTCTTATTTTGATAATTTTCTTCTTTTATTTCTTTGAATTTAATGCTGTCCTTTGCTTCTAGTTTCTTGGAATACAGGTTACATAATTGCTTTTCAGTCTTTCTTTTTCCCCCCAATATATTCAATTAAGATTTTACATTTCCATGAGGTTTAGCTACATTTGTCTGAGTTTTTATATTATGTATCTTTACTAATCTTCAAAATATTTTATAATAGTTTCTAACCATGGGTTATTTCCCCAGTGGTTGAAAATATTTTATCATTTTGTTATTTTTACTAGTTTAATTATACTGTGTTTAGAGAGCATATTTGTCTGTTTGTATCAGCACATAGGCCACAGATTTGTGTAGTGTTTGTTTGCTTTATTATACTCAATTGTGGAAAACATGTAATGATGATTTGATTAATTATCAGAAGATGTTGTCAGGGTATACCAATAACTTTTCTGATAGTTACAGATACAGAAAAATCAAAAAGTGGCAACTAAAAATCAAGAAGGAAACAATTAGAAAAGTATCACTATTTAAAAGTAATACTAAAGCAGTCTTTTATGAAAAATGACTAAGCATCCTGTAACATCATAATAACGTTTATCATTTAATGGGTTTTAGATTATTATTATCATAAGTTTGATGAGAATGGCAAATTATGTGCTAACTTGTTACTGGTTGTTTCTCACAAATATTGGACTTCCATTCATGATTTAAATGTGATTATTATTTGTATAATAGGATCAATTCAGTATAATTCTTTATTCTCGTACAATTTTAAAATTTAAAAATAATGCAATGTATTAATTATACATAGGAAATATGAACATTAAAATATGATGTTACTAACTTACGTTGAAGAAAGTTCCAAGAGGCTAACTTGTCTCATTGGTAGAGTTTCTGTTGATAATGTAAACAGTACAAATATCTCTGAAGTTCAGTTTTACTGGGTTACTAATATTATTGAAAAGTAATAATATCTTAAAGTTGCATAGTACTTTTTAGCTTATAGAAATGTTTTCATTCATACTACTGGATTTTGCTTAAGACTCATAACATTTCCCAGAGGCTGGCCAGGCTAGATTGGAAGAGCTGGTGATTTCAGTATTTTCCTATGATTTCCCAACTGAAAGGTACTAGAGTTAGAATGTAACTCATATATTCCAAATAAATCGATGCTTCAATTTGCTATTTCTGTTGACCGTTGAACTGATATTCTTGTTGATTGATATTTAAGTTCATATTCATTCATTTCACAAGTATTAAATATCTACTATGTACATAAATAAATTTTGGACGTTAGTTGGTTAATGATCATTATTTGTAGTATATAATTTTGTGAAAGCTTAGGTTATGTGCATTTTAATAGCAGGCAGTTAGTTTCATTTTATGAATTCCCATCATTCTGATATATTTTCATGTTAGTTTTAACCCAAACCCATTGTATGCTGCTAACTCATTTTCACTGTAAGAATGATTAACAAATTACTCATGCAATTTTCACCTTGGTAGAATGTGTAAAATAAAACATTATCATTGTCTCCAAAATAGGATGCTTATACATTCCTTTTGGCTAAAACGTAAATCTTTTAATGAGAGGAGTGAAATTTTCTCTTTCTACTGGATTGTTTTCCTTTGGAAAGATTGGAGGTACTTTTTTTGCTGAGGAAATCCTCAGTTCAAGAGGAATGCATGGCAGCAGGATTAGAGGTAAGAGAGGGAAAGAGGAGAACTGGCCTCTTCAGACTTTTCTAGTCTTTGAATAAAATTTAAGTGATAAAAAAGTTTACAAGTTTTGCTATCTTGAAGATCCAGGCATTATTCAAATTATTTTACAAGGGTAGAAAAGTAGTTTCTAGGAGAAGCCAAAGATAGGAATAAACAGGGCTCATTTTCCTTAAATAGCATACTAAGTATTTAGGGTATTAGGATTAGTAACAATCCTAAAATCAAGACAAGTGGTTTCCAACCTGCCTCTACATTAAAATCACTAAGTGAGGTTCTTAAAATACTGATGCCTGAGCCCCACCAGACCGAGTGAAGCCAATCCCCTGGGAGTGGGGCCTGTTCATCTATGGTTTTTAGACATTCCCCAAGAGATTGAAACCACTACACCATAAAATATGCACAAAGATTTGAATACCCCCCCACGCAACAAAAATAAAGTCTAACAATCCTGTAAACATGCACTTCCACCACTAGTGGACACAATGCAAAGTAAATGGACCATTGGTAGAGGGCGGGACTTTGCGTGTGTATATGTGTGTGGTTCAAGACCAAAGCACATTGATACTTTAAAGAGGTTTATCACTGTTGTAACACAAATGTCAAGGCACTTCTGTATTTATTAGAAAAAGAAACAAAACAATGAAGCCATTTCTGTGAATTTCACTTAAAGAATTTTAAAAAGCAAAGAAAGGTGCTTCTCACTTGGAAAGAGGCTCATTTAGTCTATTTAAATGTCAGAGCAAAACATCTAATGGTGTTGAATGGGCCTAAATTGTTCTTTGAATTAAATATGTCCATGAAACAGTGCTTTAATACATAAAATCTAAGGAGAAATTTTCTTTATTCTTCATATGTAGTACTACCTGCTTAAATACTTAGAAAGTCAAAATGTGAGGAAAACAATTTAATGAAACAAGCTAGCAAGAAATTCAGAAATTTACTCTGATCTCTGCAACCAGTATATAAGAGATGATAGAATTTTCTTACATAAATGGTAAACCAAAAAAGAAATCAAGTTTTTTTTTTTTCCTGTGGGCTATAATTTAAAACAGCGTGTGCTTTTTGATAGAACTTCTTAATCTAAACTACCCCAAAAGAAGGAGATAAAGATTTTTGTCAGCCCATTGATGCGGTGTGATCTACCCCAGTAGTCTTTGAGAGATTTTGTAAAGAACTACAGCTTTCTTGCCCAGCAGCAGGATTTTCTAAAGCTGCATCATTTCCTATTTAGACTTTGGAAAATATTGTTTCAGTGTACTGTGGGACCAGACAATTTTAAGAGATTACATAGCTTGGAATCTAAAACGGGACAATAAATTACCCTTTTCAGACCTTAAAAATATTTACTAACAATATGAAAATTAAATGTCTTTATGAAACAAAGCTGCAAAACTGTCACCATTCTCATTTATATCCTGATGTACGATTAAGAAAAGTTCACTTTATTCTGAATATTTCCATCAAAAATATTTCTCTGAAAATTCTTTCTGAAAGTTCAGATTCATTGAACTGTGAAGCTGAAGAATAAATTTGAATGATGTTTAATTCATGAGTTCAATTGTATTACATGTATTACTCCTTTTCCTTTAATTTTTATTTTTGCTAAAAAATGCATTTTTATACTTTTCCGGTATATATTAAGAGCACTATGTGCTCTTAATTATATATAAAATGACACCTAAAGCTAAGTAATTTTTTGAAGATTTTTAGCCAATTCTTTAATATCTTAATAAATTAAATCCAAGTCACCTTTGCCTCTACTTGCCTATCTAATTTTTGCTACTAAATCACAAATGACTCTTTTTTTCTTAACTACTATTTATCGAGAGTTTCTGTGTGTTGGGTACACTGACAGGGGAAATTGTATGGTGCTGTTTTATGGAAAAGTACAAATCAACACTAGTGGGAAAGGCAACCATTTCAGGTCAGAATCTGGCTAGCAACATGCATTGGTGCTGCATGTGAAATCTTTTATAGAATAGAATGCAAGGGAAAAGGATCTCTATAGCATGAAAGGGGACATCAGACATTTCAGTGTTACTGTCACAGCAGAATTTATTTTTATCTCCATTTCTTTAAATTGTAGAATTCAGCCTCCCACCTCAATGCCTCCGCCCCATCCAGACAATACTTAGGATGTCACAAAACATGACTAAGGTAAAGGATGACAAGAAGAAGAAAGAGTCTATTCTCGGGCTTTGAATTTCAAAAGACACTTTGAGCGTTGGGACTTCCAGGATGGCAAAGTGAAGAGCTCAGTAGAACCTCTCCCCAAAGGCAACTGTGAAACTGGACTGAATAGACACTAACAAGAATTTCAGGATTTTGGAAGTTAATCAAAGGTTTACAACTCTTCAGACATGTTAATCTTGAAAATTTACTAAACTTTTGAACAGTGAGAGCCTGTGGCAGTCTTGCCTGAATCGACTCCCTCTCCCCGTCGTTTGGTGGGACAAGCCAGAACAACAAGCTTTGCTGATCGATGGAGCTCACTGGATTTGGACTGAAGAAGAAAAAGCACCGGCCTAGTCAGTAACAATAGTGCTCTCAGTAGCTAATGAACAGGGATGACAAGTGACTTAGCTAGCTTTGGGTTGTAACCCTGATAGGGAAATTTAACAATGAGGTCTCAGAAATGAAAACTCCATAGTGGGCCATGAGAAGTTTTCCGTATATCCCTGGCTTTCTGTGAGCCTGGATAAATGTGTAGGGGAGGTGTCAGAGAACTATGCAGAAAGCAAAAGCTGGGGAGAAGAAAACTGCCTGAACCTTAAATACACAGCACAGCCCATGCACGGATCCACTGAAGTGATAGAAATATTCTAACTTTTCACAGTGGTATTTATTGTACAAATCTAAAAACTTACTCAAAGTCATTAAATTACACAATTACAAGGGGTGAATTTTATGACATGTAAATAATACTTTAATAAAGCTATAAAACATGTGAAGGGACACTAAAAAAAATTATTTTGCAATTAATTTCCAGAGACAATAATTTGGTACAAAAGTGTTCTGGGCATCTCAAACTTGTCTTTTGAGGTTTTGAGGTGTCCATAGCTCAGGACAGAGAAGGGAGTCAGAGATGCAAGTGAGCCAGACCTCATTGGAAATCCTTGACAAAAGGCTCTTTCTCCTAGTCATTTCCAGGCTAACTGGCAGGTTGCAGAAAGATGGTGGAATGAAGAGAACAGGAGAAAAACATATCGAAGACAACCTGCTTTTTTCCCCTTCAGAGGAATTAATAAGGCAAACAAGTAAATCCCCTGTTTCCTTGGAACCACAGGGTGATAAAGCATGGATGTAAAAATTCGTATGGGGTATTAGTTGAAATAGAGGCCTGAAGCAGATTTTGAAAGTCCCCACAAACTCCAGGACTAGCTGTGCTGCACACAAATGATTTCCAGTAAGGCTGTGGATGCCACGATGGGTAGGTGCCACAAAAAGAAACCAGCGGAAATGAGTTGTGACAGCAAATGAACATGCCAACTTACACAGTGGATGATAAAGAACTCTGGGTCTCTCTGTAGCACATTGGCCATACGTAATCCTCCTCAGAATTAACAGCAACTCTGTAATTTAGGAGAAACCCTGAATTAAGTTCATTGATGGTCATTAAATTGAATATTCTAAATTGAACAAGTTTAATTTCCTACAATTGTTGAAATAAGCATTCAGGTGAAAAATAAGTTCAGAAATATGAAACTATGAAAAGTTAAACATCTTAGAGACCTGACTTTAGGGTCATAGAACCACATCATAGATTTATGAAAATGTACATAGGACACCTTTCAAGGACACAAGTATAGCAAGATTATACAGTGAGTTAAACATATTTTTCTGACTCGATACCACCTCAGATTACATAAAACGTTACCAAGTATCATCATCATATTCATTATCAAGAAATGCTTATTAAAAACTTCCTTTCAGGGGCTGGCCCCGTGGCCGAGTGGTTAAGTTCGCGCGCTCCGCTGCAGGCGGCCCAGTGTTTTGTTGGTTCGAATCCTGGGCGCGGACATGGCAGTGCTCATCAAACCACGCTGAGGCAGCATCCCACATGCCACAACTAGAAGGACCCACAACGAAGAATATACAACTATGTACCGGGGGCTTTGGGGAGAAAAAGGAAAAAATAAAATCTTAAAAAAAAAAAAAAAGCTTCCTTTCACATAAATGTGTCAAATATACAAAATTAAACTTTTTTTATTCAGAGTGTTGAAAGGCCACTAAAGTATAACTTAGAAGAACTAGGGTCCCATTCACATTCTGCTTCTAACTAAGCCTGAAAAAATAATTTAAAATCTCTGGACCAATGCTTTCTTATTTTTATAAATGAGACATGAAGCAAGATGATCTATAAACCTCTTCCAATAATGGAATTTTATGACCATAATATAGGCTATATGCTGCTTCGAATACTTGGTGCAGCAAGATTGGACATTTAATTAGTCAATTAATTAAATCAGTCAATATTGTCAAAGAGATCACTGAAGTGACACTGACAAATACATACCTTAAACAGAATGAATTGTTATTTATATTAAATTTCTTATATGAATTAAAATTTATTAAAGATGTTAAGAGACAAGGACATTTTGTGACATGATTCATAATAGTTCAGTCAGGGGATAAGATTTTGAATACAGGATAAACCACCTATTTTTCTGAATGAAAATTCACGGACGATAATCTTGTCAGTAGTTTAGCTCTTTCTAGAAATATTTGCACTCTCCATGAACAGTGAAAAATAACATACACTTAGATTGACATCACTCAGCTAAGTAATTTTTGAAAATATACGGGAGTCTTTTTCCAAGCAAGTCCAAAGAAATATGTTCAACAATTGCCCATGAAACAAAGAGAATTACTGACAGAGGTTACAAATGTGGGCAGAAGCTGTTGAGGCCACAACAACCTTTGCTCTGTTACAGTGATGCACAGGTGAAGTAAATCTAATGAGACAATTGGATTACTAGGAGAAAGCTTCTGAAAACCCAGTGATTACGTCAGGTAAAAAATAATAAAGTGTGACTCTTGTACTTACTGAGACACAAAAAGGCAATTATGCAAAAAGACACTTAAAAGCTGCGCTGCTAAGAATATAGTCCTAATCTTTCTTAATCCCCCTTCCTTTCAAGTACCACTTTCCCAATATTTTCTTCATTTTAAATTCTCTTGGAAAACATCCCTCATGTTCACTATCATGTAGCATTTAGTGAATCTATTTTTCTGCCTACCGTCAAACTTAAATAACACTCCCTTCATTGCTTTAAAACATGTTTCTTCTTAATAATTATCTTGAAATTTTCACATATCCTTTCACCACTTTTTCCCATACATGTATATGTAGGATTTTAGGAACCCAGATAATAGGAATGGCTTTTCTTTATTTTAAATTCAGTATTCTTGTGGAATTTTGGAGTGTGACAACTAAGGGCCTTTCAGGATTCTATTTCATCTCTTGTACCTTATTCATCTCTAATATCTATCACCTATCATCAGGTCTGACATAAAATACATACAACCTTATTATTTAACAGCTGCCCAGAGTAAAGGTAACCAAATGAACATTGCCATAGATGGAATTGAAAAGCCAAAGGAATTGACTGAAATAGAAATATATAGGTGACTGTCTGAGGGCACCTCAAAGGGTACTATCTGAGAGCATGCATGGTCTGCTAATTTAAGATGGCAACACAATGCATAAATCCAACTGGAAAGAAACATGCTCATAGAGGAGAATCAATTTCAGTAATGAGGTCTATCACAGTAATAGCTTTATAGCTGGTAGTACACCTCATTATTTTTGAAATCATCAGCTCAATCATTTATTTATTGTTCTGATTATAATGTTGAATAATTTCCTTGCAATAAATCAACAAAAGTTCTGCTTTATATATATAATCTACTTACGTATACATATATCTAAAATTCTTGATAGATGGTTTTTATTAACTTTGCCCTTGAATCTTGCCCACTTAGTTGGTCAATTAACTCTCTTTTGAAGTATTGATTCCCCTCATTTAGCAAAGGATATCTATCTGGTTTAATAATATTTTTAAATATGACTTTTCCAAAAAAAATTTAAAAGTATTTAAGATAGATACTTGAGTTAAATTAGGAAAAATGAGTTATTCTTTTTGAAACTGCAATAATATATATTATTACTGAAACTTTTGAAATACAATTTACTCACATACCCCTTGGATACTATAAAATCTGTCTCATATAATGACAAATAATGGGCACCTTATTTTAGGAGATTCTTTTAAAAGTCCATTTTTTAAATGAAATGTTTTGGGGCATAGTTATTTCATTTAGGTTCCATTAATATTGACAAATAGAAAAAAAAGAACATTCCTCTCATAGTTTAGCTTTTTGTAAAAAGCAGTATATCAGAATGATTGTGGCACAGATTGTGGCGTTAACCCACAGTTTGAATCTGACTAAATCAACTCCTAGCACCGAGATATTAGAGAAGGTATCTAACTTTTCTGTGCTTCTATTTTTACCTCCTTAAAATGGACCTAATGATATAACTTCCTTCATGCAGATGTTGAGCTAAAATGGTATATAAAAGACCTGGAAGTGCCTGGCACATAGAAAATTCTGGAAAGTTTTGACTGTTATTGTTCTTCCTCCGAATTTATGCTATTAAAAATGTTTCAAGCTTGTCAAGCTTGTCAAGGTGAAAAAAATTAAAACATAAAAGTTAAAAGAAAAGCAAAATAGATAAATTCGAGACCATTTTCAAGTTGAAGAAGCCTAGAAATGTTAGAAAAGTGAAATGGAGAAAAACATGTAGGAGACTGCTGTTACCATAGACAGAGAAGGATAACAAAGATAAAAATAAAATGAGAAGGCAGGGAAAGACGAAGGATAGCTACAGGAGGAAATCAAGCAGAGGCCTGGGTTATAAGCTGGAGAAGTGTAAAGGGAGTCACGGTGGAAATATGATAGCAGATCAAAGAAATAGCTACATAATGAAAGGGAGATAAGTAAAGTGAGAGGGTAAGAAGTACCCCCTTTTCTCTATTCAAAATGCACTTGAAAAGAAAGAAAAATCAGCCTTGTAAGAAAGTATTAAAAAAAATAGCGAGCATGTTTATATACAGTCTTGAGTCGCTTAACTGCGTGGACGGGGGCGCTTCTGATTGATGTGTCGTTAAGCGATTTGTCGCTGTGCGAACATCACAGCGTGTGCTTACACAAACCTAGGTTGGAACAGCCTCCTACACACCTAGGCTACATCGTACTAATATGGGACCATCATTATATATGCGGTCCGTCGTTGACTGAAACGTTGTCATGTGGCGTACGACTGTACTTTAGGTAGCAAACTTAAAGACAATTATGAATGAAGAAAAGGAAGAAAACATTTAACACAAAATAGACAAAAGCTGTGTAGGATTTGCGGAAATATAAAACAAAATAGACCCCCCCCCAAAAAAAAGAGAGATTAAAACAAAGAAAAATGAATTCACCAGAGACTAGACTAGGAAGGACTTGGAAAATAAGTTGTCTGCTTTGGATTTTAGAAGATATTCTTATAAGAAATTTTTCCTGTGATCTTTCTAAGTATTTCCATTTTAACTTTTTTATTCCCAAGTGAAAAATATCTTAAAAATATCTATCTCTGCTCTTTTATTTTCTTTCTTATATATCATTTGCATATTCCATGGGCTATTTTTATTTTTTTATTATTTGTATATGTAATGATAAAAAAAGTATCTTTCATTTGCACATTTCAAATAGGTCAAAATACCTATTTAGATAAAATAGATAATGTCTGAAAGAACCATAGGTAAGCTCATCAAAATGTTTAGGAATTTTTTTGCGGATCATAGTTCAATTTAAATTTAAAAGTATTTCTGCTTGCTTTGTTCTAAATAGAAATAGAAAATAGGAAGAGAGCCTGCTATATTTTTGGGGTTTTTTATTTTATTTTCCTAGCTGAAGTTCATAAACCAAACAAAGGACAGGAAGCACAAGATAGGAAGGGATACAACATTTATGTTACACTGATGATTAAGGCATCTCTAGGGCAATAATTTACCTTTTTCTTTTGTTTTCTTTTTGAGGAAGATTAGCCTTGAGCTAACATCTGCTGCCAATCCTCCTCTTTTTGCTGAAGAAGACTGGCCCTGAGCTAACATCCATGCCCATCTTCCTCTACTTTATGTGTGGCATGCCTACCACAGCATAGCTTGCCAAGCGGTGCCATGTCAGCACCCGGGATCTGAACCAGCAAACCCCAGGCCACGGAAGCAGAACGTGTGTACTTAACCACTGTACCACCGGGCCGGCCCCACCTTTTTCTTACTCTTACAAAAAATTTAGAAATACACCATCACAATCAAAACCAACATGTTCATGTACCTTTGTGAAACCAAACAAATAGCAAGCAGCAGGGGCCAGCCTGGTGGCTCAGCAGTTAATTGTACACGTTCTGCTTCGGTGGCCCGGGGTTCGTCAGTTCAGATCCTGGGTGCAGACATGGAGCCACTTGGCAAGCCATGCTGTGGTAGGCATCCCACATATAAAATAGAGGAAGATGGGTATGGATGTTAGCTCAGGGCTGGGCTTCCTCAGCAAAAAGAGGAGGATTGGCAGTGGTTAGCTCAGGGCCGATCTTCCTCAAAAAAAAAAAAAATAAATAATAAAATAAAATAAAAAATCCTCAAATAGCAAGCAACATTAACTTATTTATCTGTTTCCCTTACACTCAATCCTGGAAGATAGGTCTGGGAATAAAAATCCAAATTCCTAATTATCATCTTTAAGACTTTGCACAATCTGACTTCCACTGATTTCTCCAACCTATTTTATATTATTCTTGCCTTTCTCACCTTGCCTGCTTGCCACTCTTCAAAGAAGCCAAACCCTTTTCTACTTATAGGTCTTTATACTATCTTTCCCTCCAGGTAGAATATTTTCTTCACTGGTCTTCAAAGGCTAATTTATTCATATTCTATAGGACTCCACTGAAATGTCACAAGTGACTATTTTATTTAAAGTGGCTTTGCCTATATCTTTGCTAATCACATTTTTTATTTCCCTTTGCTGCATGATTCACAATCTGTAGTCATTGTTATTAGTTACTTGTTTTCTTTGGCTGAGTGGATTGTAATGGAATTAGGTGGGGAGTTTGTGTGTCTTCTGCCGACTGCTTTATCTGCAGCATCTGCCACACTGTGTTATGAAGAATGGAGCTCAACAAACCTTGATTGAATGAGAGTGAATGATTAATTGTCACATAACTAAGTTCCTTTCTCCCCACTTGGTGAATCTGCCAGAACAGTGTCAGGAGAGGTTGTATTGTGGAATAAATGTGTTTGATGGCAGCAGGACATTCCTTTTATCCTTCAACGTGATATTTAAAATGATATACTTTTTAAATGTCATACATGAACATATTCCTGATCAAAAGCTTCAAATAATGAATTGTTTATAGAGTAAAACATAAAATTATTTACCCTTCCTGTATTTCTTCTTTATTTCTGACATAGCCAGATTTAAACAAGTGGTGTGCACTGTTTCAATTCACTCTCTATTTTCATACATAAATGTATACATATACTTAACATATGTATTAAACATAATGTAAAGCATGGTAAATATGCTGTGATTACTTTTTTTCCTGAGGAAGATTTGCTCTGAGCTAACATCTGTGCCAATCTTCCTCTATTTTGTATGTGGGTCACTGCCACAGCATGGCTGCTGATGAGTGGTGTAGATCCATGCCCTGAAACAAAAACCAGGCCACCAAAGTGGAGCATGTCAAACTTAACCACTTGGCAAGGGGGCTGGCCCCTGTAGTTACTTTAATAACATAGAAAGGGGATATTCACCTGACTCTCTTTTTTTTATTGATAACTGAGTAGAGGTCCATATTAGAATGCAGTGGGATGCCAGATAACGTTTTAAAGACTTCACCATTAATGGGACTTAAAATTATTATTTTTTTTTGCTGAGGAAGATTTGCCCTGAGCTAACATCTGTCACCAATCTTCTTCTTTTTGTATATGAGCTGCCACCACAGCATGGACACTGATGGACAAGTGGTATAGGTCTGCACCTGAGACCCAAACCCAGGCTGCCAAAGCAGAGTGCACCGAACTTAACCACTAGTCTACCGTGGCTGGCCCTATTGTCATTGTTTTTGTTGTTGTGTCTGTCCTACTTTTTTCCTATTACCAATATAAAATGCTTTTTGGGTCATAATTATAAGAGTTTAGGCACAGGCATGTATTTTTTGTTGTTATTGTTGTTGTGTCCATTTTTTTGTTTTTGATAGGTTCCTACAAGAATAATTGTTGACTTAAAAGCTGTGAACATGCTTCATAATTTTCAGTTCAGCAAGAGAAGTCTGAGAAAACCTATTTCCCAGAAATTTTGTCATAACATGACATAATCTGTTTTATAAACTGTTGTTAATCTGATAGACAAAACATAACTCATTTTTGGTTTTCTTTGTGCATCTCTATTGATGGGTGAGATTGCATCTCATTCACTATGTGTTGGCCATCTGCATCTCATTTTTCCTATGGGATTTGATTGTTATGCATTTTTCTCACTTTTTTATGGTTTATTTTAGTTTGGTTTGTGGACTCTCTGTACTATGGGTAATAATTCTTTGTCATTGTGCCTTTATTGGTCAGTGGTTTTATGCTTTGTGAGGTCAATTTCTTCTGTTTTCTTTTTTTTTTAGGTCAATGTCATTACTGTTTTAATAGCACATGATAATTTCTCCTTCCTATGCTTTTTCTTTTATATTTATTCATTTTTATTGAGATATAATTGACATATGACATTGTGTAAGGTTAAGATACACAAATTGTTGGGGCCAGCCAGGTAGCACAGCGGTTAAGTTTGCACATTCCACTTCAGCAGCCTGGGTTTCACCAGTTCAGGTCCCGGGTGCGAACATGGCACCACTTGTCAAGCCATGCTGTGGCAGGCGTCCCACATATAAAGTAGAGGAAGATGGGCACAGATGTTAGCTCAGGGCCAGTCTTCCTCAGCAAAAAGAGGAGGATTGGCAGCAGATGTTAGCTCGGGGCTAATCTTCCTCAAAAAAAAAAATACACAAATTGTTGATTTGATAAATTTATATATTGCAATATTATTACCACTCAACATAGTCTTAGCTGACACATCTATCAGGTCACAATTATTATTTCTTTTTTGTGGTGGGAGCAATTAAGATCAAGTCTCTTAGCAACTTTGAAGCTTATAATACAGTACATTGGTCCCTTGGTGTCTGTTGGGGATTCGTTCCAGGACTTCCCTTGGATACCGGAATCCATGGATGCTCAAGATCTTTAGTCAGCCCTCCATATCCACAGGGTTCTACATCTCCAGATTCAACGAGTCAGTGGTCATAAACACAGTAGATGATCCGTGGTTGGTTGAATCTGCATACAGAACCTGTGGATATGGATGGCCAACTGTCTTGTCTGTAATCATTAAGCTATGCATTAAATCACCAGGACTTATTTATCTACTAGTTGCAAGTTTGTAACCTTAAACAGCATCTCGTCAATTTCCCCACCTCTCAGCCCCTGATAACCACCACCCTACTCTCTTTTTACAAGTTCAGGTTTTCTTTAGATTCCACATATAAGTGATTTCATACAATATTTGTCTTTCTCTGTCTGACTTATCTCACTTAGCATAATGCTGTCAAGGCCCTTCCATTTTGTCACCATTGTCAATTTCTTCATCTTTCCCTATGTCATGGTTGCATTTTGAATATTCCCAAAAAAGGTCTTGCTCATACTGAGATTTTTTTTAATCATATATTTTATCTGTAATGGACTGAATGTTTGTGTCTCCCCAAAATTCATACGTTGACATTCTTACCTCCAATGTGATGGTATTAGCAAGTAAGACCTTTGGGAAGTGATTAAGTCTTGAGAGCAAAGCCCCCATGAAAGGGATTATTGCTCTTATAAAAGAGACTCCAGAAAGCTCCCTTGCCTCTGCCACTATGTGAGGACACAGTGAGAAGAGAGTTGTTTATGAAGTAGGAAGCAAGTCTCACCAGACACCAAATCTGCTGACACCTTGAACTTAAACTTCCCAGCCTCCAGAACTGTAAAACATAAATTGTTCTTGTTTATAAGGTACCCAGTCTATGATATTCTGTTATAGAAGCCCAAACAGACTAAGGCATTATCTAATACATTTAGTAAATGCGTTTAGAAATGTTTAGCAATTTTAGGAAGCAAATATAACTTTATTATCTAATTTTCTTTTTTTCGTTAACTACAATTATATTTTCCCGAAAAATTTTCTGACCTTAAAGCTTTTACACTGATCACTTGTGTATTTCACAGGCAATGCTATGTAATATATATTAATCTAGTTTACCGTGATATAAATATATACTATAAGTTTCGGACAAAATTCTTCCCCAATCTGTTTGCTTTTTATCTTCTAGATAGCTTATAAAAAAATTGAGTAAAGGTTTATAAAAAAATAAATAAATTCTCTTGGATTTTAATTGAATTTCAATATCTGTCAGTGAATTTGTTTTTAACCATTTTTGGTATGTTTAGTCCTCCATTTAATGAGTTTTTCTCTAGTAACTTAGTATGCTTTGTGTGTTTTTCGTTTATTACAGAAACGTGTGTTGGGTTTTGTCAAATGCCTATTATAATAAAGGTTGACCAGTACTTAAATATTTTTAGTAGTGAGTTTTCCCGTTTCATTCAGAATCTTTCTATTTTTGTCCATACTTGTAGAAGAGTCAGTGTAGCAATGTGATTGAGAACAAGATCTTTGAGCCAGACTGCCTGGGTTTGAATCCTGCCTTCTCCACTTATTGATTTGTGATTTTGAGCTGATAGTCATTCTCCTGTGTCACTAATAGATAAAATAAATAATAATAGTAATCTAATGTAAAGGCAGCAACTATCTCGAAGACTCTTAGGAGCATTACACAAACTAATTCATGTAGAATGGTTAGCGAAGGCCTCAAATATAGTAAGAACACAAAAGATGCTAGGAATAATTAATTAAGTGCACTCTTGATTACTTTCATTTTCTTTTTCTTTTTTTTTAAGTTTTTCCTAATGGTGTTTAGTTACTGGAAATTTCACAATTTACTTTCACACGGTATTCTTGGTATCTTTTAGTGTTAGCTTTTTGACTGATTGTTGATGTCTTTTTCTGGTTGATTGCTTATTCAGGTGTTCTGAATATTTTTGAGAAAAATTATGATATTTTATATTTGCTAGGGGATAACTATTTTATCCAGATATTTAAATATTTTGGCATAAAGTAATTTAATACATCCTTGAATATCCAAATCTGTTGATCTCCATGTAAAATTTCCAAACTCTCTGATGAAAACTGACACACTCTGGTGTAACGTTTATGAGGAATACATTAAGAAATCACTTCCAGGATTGTGAAATTCTCAACAAGACAGAGATAGAGTAAATTACTGTCTTGCCACTATGTTAGAAGGGCTCATTTATGATCCTTCCGAATGGCACTTGTGCATGTGCTGATCCCATTCAGTAAAGCAGTGGCCAAAATGTTTCATTGTGATGATAATGGTAGATTTGAAGTTTGATAGTTTGAGGCAGCTCTGAAAGGGGAAGAATTATGAAAGACACCAAACTAGAATCAGGTAATAATATAAAAAGGATTGCAAGAACTAATTTGGAAAAATCTGTCACCTACCCTCAATCAGCAGTCTTCCTGGTATGTATACCAGTCCTCAGCTGCTGTTGTACCAGGTGTCTTACTACATTAACTAAGATGCACAAGATTTGCTGTAGTAATTCATTTTGTTCAATCAGATTAAATCTGACTTTGCCTCCCCCTAGTCAGAGTGCAGAGATGTAGAATTGATCATTACTGGGCCCTTTTCATTTTCTAAGGGTTTGAAATATATACTTGTGGCATTAAGAAGAACAAGAAAGTTAATACACACACACCCCCCATATACATTGTTTGGTTCACTACAGTTTTTGCTTGATGACCAGGGACTCACTAACCAAGTCACCCTTGCTTTATGAAGACCTGTGACCTTCTAGGATGTGCTGGTGACATAAAGCAATCCTCATTGGAGCTAAGGACCCTATTTCCCAGGTTCATGCCTCTCTTGATGCTTCCTGCTGCCTAGAGTCCTGACTCGATATATGTTTCAGTACTCAAGGTTCTACCTCTTGCTGAACCAAGGAGGTACTTTTAAAAAAAAAATTTATTGAGGTCATAATAGTTTATAACATTGTGAAATTTCAGTTGTACATTATTATTTGTCAGTCACCATATATATATATGTGCCCCTTTACCCCTTATGCTCACCCCCTAACCCCCTTCCCCTCTGTTAACCACTAATCTGTTCTCTTTGTCCAAGTATTTGTTTATCGTGCACATGTGAGTGAACTCACAATCTTTGTCTTTGTCTGGCTTATTTCACTTCCCATAATACCCTCAAGGTCCATCCATGTCATTGCAAATGAGATGATTTTGTCATTTTTTACAGCTGAGTAGTATTCCATTGTATATGTACCACCTCTTCTTTATCCATTCATCAGTTGATGGGCACTTGGGTTGCTTCAAAGTCTTGGCTATTGTGAATAATGCTGCAATGAACATAGGGGTTCATCGGTCTCTTTGAATTGTTGATTTCAAATTCTTTGGATAAATAATAGTGGGATAGCTAGGTTGTATGGTATTTCTGTTTTTAATTTTTTGTGAAATTTCTATACTGTTTTCCATGTTGGCCACATCAGTTTGCATTCCTACCAACAGTGTATGAGGGTTCCCTTTTCTCCACATCTCCAACATTTGTTATTTTTTGTCTTAGTGATTATAGCCACTCTAATGGGTCTAGGGTGATAACTTAGTGTAGTTTTGATTTGCATTTCTCTAATGACTAGTGATGTTGAACATCTTTTTATGTGCTTATTGGCCATCTGTATATCTTCTTTGGAAAAATGTGTATATCCTTTGCCCATTTTTTGATCAGGTTGTTTGTTTTTTTGCTGTTGAGTTGTATGAGTTCTTTATGTATTTTGGAGATTAACCCTTTGTCAGATATATGATTTACAAATATTTTTCCCCACTTGATGGGTTGTCTTTTCATTTTGTTCAAGGAGGCACTTTTGACTTTAATAGAGAACCTGTCACTACCACTTCTCTGGGGTGTTACTAGGGAGTTAGGCCACAAAATCCCATTTCTTCCGGCACACTGGACCTCTCTGCCCTTCTTAATCTTAATCTCCTTTATTTTTCTTTTCTTTCTTCCTGTGTCCATTCTTAAGAGCACAGTCCCTTCAAGGGGATGAAGCTCCCCTGTCATCCTTCACATTGAGAGAAAAACAGATTGTTTTCGAGGGACTTCTGCATTTGGCCCTGCTGCTTAATCATCCTGAGATACAGGTAAAGGGCCTGGCTAATTTCTCTGAAGCTGCAAAACAACTGAGGGAGGGTAAAATACAATGAAAACACAGAAACTTTATATTTGTATAAACCTTTATATAAGTGCGTTTGTATTTAATAAGTATTGTGGTAAACAAATTCAAACTTTTAGACTCTAGCAGTAGGAACATGGGAAGATAGTGAGGTACATGAGAAGACAAAATTCTAGGGTCAGCATAGCTGATTAGAAATGAATGCCAAAGGAAGTGGTTGCTGTTGAAACAAGTAAACATTTTACTTGAGGCCACTTTAGCAAAATATTCTTAACACTAAATTTGGCAAAAGTTGCAGAGGCCCCATGAAATGAGATGACTAGAATTCAGGGAAGGGAAAATTGGTTTGATTTTTAATTGGATTTATTTTCCCCACCAAAAGTAACATGTGAATATATGGTGAAAAGAGAAATGTCTTAAAATGCCCTTTCCAGAGGAAATTCAGAAAATGGTCATAAACTGCTGGATCAAAACTATACATATGAGTGCCTTTTCATCATTTTTATCTTTTGTTTTCACTGTAGTTTATCGTGACTGATGGAGTATGGTTTATTAGTATACTGGAGATTTGGGAAACTGTTATTGGTGCATATTCTTACTGGAATATATTTAGTTCTTACTATAATTTTATCACTTACAGGAAAGACAATCAAGTTCCTACCGTTAATTCTTTGACCAGACATCTGGATAATAATAATGATGTCTATCTTCTGTTCAGGCTCTATACTTTATTTGGAACTAAGAATATATTTTCTAATAAAATAAAGAAAAAAAAATCCCCCATTGCCTGTCTCTGCATCTTTAGCTTTGTTTTATTTACATTGACACTTGGAGAGTAAATTGTTCATCCATTAATATGGACACTCAGAAATATAGACACTCAACATCATGATATTTGCCATGGCCATCATCCAGTAAAAACATTAGAAAGCTATGAGAGCATCATCCCAAAATATGTTAAAAATATTACAGAAATTTCATTTAACAGAAATAAATATAGGCATGAAAGAGATAATGGAGTCAACAATGGCATTAAAACAGCTTTGTGAGTATATTCAAGAACAAAAAGAAAAAGATGAAGATAATGAGAAGAGAAATTGTGAATATAAAAAGACACTAACTTTTAGGGCTGAAATATTTATCTGTGTAGTGAAAGTTTGAGTAGTATTCACAGCAGAAGAAATAGGTATGAATGCAACATAAGAAAAATTATTCAAACTGAAGCACAGAAAAAGAAGTACACAGAGAGTTATTGGCCTCTTAAAATGTTTCAAATTGTGTAATATTTTAGTAATTAGAGTCCCAAAAGAATAGAAAGAGCAGAGAAGAAAAAAATGGCCAGAAATCTTTCAAATTTGAGGTAAACTAATCCTGATCTAGAAAACTCAAAGTACCTCAAGGAAGATTTAAGACAGAGACAGAAAGAAAGATAGAACGACAGGAAGAAAGAAAGAAAGACAGGAAGATGGGAAAGAAGAAAGAAAGAAAGAAAGGAAAAATAGGGGAAAAAAGAAAAGAAAGAATAAAAAAATAACTGTCAAGGCACATCAAAATTAAATTTCTGGAAACCTAAGATAAAGAGAAGATATTAAAATGAGCTTTGTGGAGGAACATTATATACAGGGAGAAAAGCATGGAAGGAAAAGGCAATGGAATGACATCTTTAAATTTCTAAAAGTAAAATGTTAACTCTCAACCTAGAATTTTATATCCAACAAAAAATTTCTTCAAAAATAAGGCAAGATAAGGCAACATAAGCAAAAATAGAAGATAAAGTAGATGTGAATAATTATTGGTAGGAGACCTGTCTTAAAAGAAATGTTGAAGAAAAAGTCCTCAATATAAATAAAAATAATACCTGGTGGAAATAGAAATCTACACAATTAATTAAAGAGTACTGGAATTATAAGTATGTAGCCAAATATAAAAATACATTTTTCTTTATAATTTACTTAAGTGAAATGACTCAAACAATTAAATGTAGTAAACAATTAAACATTTAAAATGTAGTCTGGGGTTTATAATTCATGCAGGAGTGAAAAGTATGATAATAATACCCTAAACACCAGATTTGGACATAAAAATTGCAGTGCTGTAATATTCCTAGACTATGTGTAAAATAATCAGATGTTATTTAAAGGACGATTGTGATAAACTAACAAAGTGTGTTGCATAACTCAGAAAAATAAAACATTTATAATAGTTATTGATAGGGGCTGGCCCGGTGGTGCAGCAGTTAAGTGCACACATTCTACTTCGGCGGCCTGGGGTTGGCCGGTTTGGATCCCGGGTGCAGACATGGCACTGCTTGGTACACCATCCTGTGGTAGGAGTCCCACATAGAAAGTAGAGGAAGATGGGCACGGATGTTAGCTCAGGACCATTCTTCCTCAGCAGAAAGAGGAGGATTGGCAGCAGTTAGCTCAGGGCTGATCTTCCTCAAAAAAAAAAAAAAAATAGTTATTGATAAAATCAGTGAAGGGCACAATGTCTTCAATGTTTACAAAAATACACTTAAAATATATAGATTTTTAAAAGTAAGTGGTGGGTGTCTTGTTCTGTTTATGCTGCTCTAACAAAATACTATACACTAGGTGGCTTATAAACAACAGAAATATATTTCTCACAGATCTGGAGACTGGGAAGTCCAAGATCAAGATGCCAGTAGACTGAGTGTCTAGTGAGAACCTGCTTCCTAGTTCACGGGGAGCTGTCTTTTCACCATAATCTCACATGGTGGAAGGGACAAGGGAGCACTCTTCTATAAGACCACTAATGCCATTCATGAGGGCTCCACCCTCATGACCTAGTCATCTCCCAGAGGCCCCACCTCCTAATACCATCATGTTGGGGTTAGCATTTCAACATATGCATTTTGGGGAGGCACAAACATTCAGTCTATAGCTTTCTGCCCCGGTGTCTCAAAATTCATGCTCTTACATGCAAAATATATTCATTGTGTCTTAATAGACCCGAAAGTCTTAACTGGTTCCAGCATCAACTTTAAAGTCTAAATCTAAAGTCTCATCTAAATATCATCTAAATCAGATATGGGTGAGACTCAAAATACTTTTCATCTGAGACAAACTGTTCTCCATCTGTGAATCTGTAGAATCAAACAAATTATGTGCTTCCAAAATATTATGGTGGAAAATACATAGGATAGGCATTCTGATCCCAAAATGGAGAAATAGGAAAGAAGAAAGAGGTAACAGGTCCCAAGTAGGTCCAAACTACAAGGCAAATTGCATGAGATCTTCCGGCTTGAGAACAAGCTTCTTTGGCTCAGTGCAGCCCCACCGGGACAGAGATCAGGCCTGTCACATCCACTGGAGCAAGGGTCTCATCTTTGGACCCACTGGGGTGGAGGTTCCCTCTTTGAAGATTTGCCTGCCAGGGGTTGGGCTCTCTAGGCTCTGGGTGACCTTGTCCCCACGGCAACCCTCTGCCTGGGCCCTGCCCCCACAGCTCTGAGAAAGATTCAGCCTATCCTTCAAAATCCAGGTGGAGGCAGCCATGCCCCCAGGGCTCCTGCACTCTGGGCCCATGATGGGAAGGGCAGCCCTAGTGATCTCTCAGTTGCCTTCCTGGTCCTTATTCCATTGTCTTGGAAAATAGATACTGGCTTCTGAGGAGATGGCTGATCCATACTAATCTCCTTATCAAATGGTGCCTGGCCACACAGCCTTAGTATTTTCTCCCAAACAGGCATTCTCACTTTTTTCAATATGGATAAGCTGAGAACTTTCCAAATCGTTCAGTTCTGCTTCCATTTTAATTAAAGATTGTGTTTTTAAATTATTTCTTTGTCTTTATTATTTTGCCATAAGCAGTCAAGAGAAATGAAGTCACTCCTTCAACATTTTGCTTAGAAATTGCTGCAGCTAATTTCATCACTCACAAGTTGTACACAAAATACTAAAACATGAACACAATTTAGGCAAGTTCTTTGCCACTTAATATTAAGGATCACCTTTTCTTCATTGTCCAATAACATTTTTCCATTTCGGCCTGAGACCTCATCAGAAAGGCGTTTACCATCAGTATTCCTACCAACATTATGTTCAGGATTACTTAGATATTCTCTGAGAAGATTGAGGCTTTCTCTACAGCATTCCTCTTTTCTCTCTGGGGTCTCAATGGCATTGCCCTTAATGGTTCATACACAATAATGTGGGCTTTTTCTAGACTATTCCAACTTCTTTTCATCACCCAGTTTCAAAGCTGCTTCCACATTTTTACATATTTGTAATTTAGGAGCAGCACTGCAGTTTTTGGTCTCAATTTCCTGTCTTAGTCTGTTCAGGCTGCTATAACAAAATACCATAGACTGTGTGGAAATTTATTTCTTACAGTAGTGGGGACTGGGAAGTCCTGGCAAATTTCGTGTCTGGTGAGTACCCAGTGCCTTGTTAATAGACTGCCAACTTCTCACTGTGTGTTCACATAGTGGAAGGGATGAAAGCAAGCTCACTGGCTCTCCCTCTTGCACTCTTTCTTCCTTTCTTCTCTGTTCTTCTCTTCTCCTCTTTTATAAGGGCACTAATCCCCTTAATAAGGACTCCACCCTCATGATCTAGTTACCTCCCAATGTCCCCACCTCCTAATAACCATCACATTGGGGGTTGTCTAGTGATTTTTCAAACTTCTTTTGCAGAAACTGTATTCCTTGTCATGCATGGTCACTGAAGTCCTTGTTTCTTAGAGTGTGTTCATCTTTGGTTCTCTAAAATTTCTATTTTTTTATTGATATTTTCTATTTATGAGATACTTTTACACCTTCCTTTACTTCTTTAAGCACTCTTTCTTTTTCCTGGAGTGACTTCTCTATTCTTTGTGCAGGGTTAGGAAACCCTTTGTGCAGGGTTAGGGTTTCAGAAAGAAAAAAGAATAAAGAAAAGTGAACAGGGTCAAAGTGACCTATTAGACATCAAATGTGGACCAGCATATGCATTATGGAAGTTCCAGAAGGAAAAGAGAAAAGGGGCAGAAAGATTATTTGAAGAAATACTGGCTGATAACCTCCCAAATTTGATAAAAAACATAAATGTAAACATCCAAGAAGCTCAACAAATAGAATAGAGAATAATTCCAAATAGAAGAAACACAAGAACATACAAATTAAGCCACATTATAATCAAACTTTGAAAGACAAGGAATCTTGAATGAATGCAGAAAGAAAGAAATGACTAGTCACATACAAGGGATCCTCAGTAGTATTAACAGCTGATTTCTCATCAGAAATCATACACTTCTAGGAATAGCAATTATGAAAAAAGAGACAAGATACAATTGGAAATTGCAGAAGGGACACTGCTACAGATCTTACATTAAAGGACAATTAAGGATTATTACAAATTATTTTATGCCAATTAATCCAATAATTTATAAAAATAAGCACATCTTTGAAAAACCTCAGTCACCAATACTGTCACAAGAGTAAATAGAAATCTGAATAGCCCTATATCTACAAGAAAAATTTAATTTATAATTAAAAATCTTCCTCTGCCTCACTTCACCACAAACTCCAGATTTAGTTAGTATCACTAGCGACCTCTACCAGACATTTAAGGAAGAAATAATACAAATCTTATGTAAATTCTTTCAGAAAATAGTGGAGAAGTAAACACTACCCAACTCACTTTTTGAGGACAGAATTACCCTAGTAATAAATCTAGCAAGCGTATCAGAAGAAAAGAAGACTATAGACTAATATCTTTCATGAATATCCAAAAGTTCTTTATATAAAAATCAACAAATTAAACTCAGCAAAACATAAAATGAATACTACTTCTCCACCAAGTTCAGTTGACCTCCTGAATGCAAGGGTAGTTTAATATTGGAAAATCAATAAATACGCTTCACTTCATTAACAGAATAAAGAAGAAAAAGACACGATAATCTCAAAATAGAGTAAAATCATTTGATAAAGTGCAGAACACATTCATGGTAAAAATTCCCATCCAACTACAAATAGAATATAATGTTTTAACCATGAAAAATAACATCTTTTAAAAAACCAAACAGTAAACTTTAACTTGATGGTTAAAGTCTAAATCTAATTTCAAGAAAAAGGTAAAAAGATCTGCTCTTAACACTTCTTCCAACATTTGTCCTGGGCAGTGTAATAAGGCATTCAAAAGAGAGAGAAATCATTGACATAGGATATCAAGAGGAGTCCTGATTCACAGATGACATGATCATGAAGATAGATGATTGTATAGAATTTACAAAAAGAACTGAGTGGGAGAATAGCAAAGGTTCAAGAGACAAGAGTGATATACCAAATTAATTTTATCATTAAATAGTAGCAATGAGCAATTGGAAAATAAAAATACTCAAAATTTTACAGAGGGAAACCCCCCATAAAATAAGCATAAATTTAATGAACTATGTACAAGGTATATACCCTGAAAACTACAAAATTTAGAAGACCTAAGTATATAGAGAGATATATCATATCAGGTATTGGAAGATTCAATATTCTTAAGAAGTTAATACCCCCAAATAGAGCTAGGGTTCTTGGACAGTCACATTCACAATTCCATTTGGTTTCCTTTTCAAGTTGACAAGCAAATTCTGAAATCTATATGACATGCATGAAGACTTAGGACATCCAAAAAGAGTTTGAATGACAATCAAGTTGGATGAAATGAATTGTCTTATTTTAAGATTTCTATTATATTGCATCATCAAGACAGTGTGGTAATGGTGTAAGTATGGACATGTAGATAGATATAATAATAAAGGACTTTCTTTTTTTGGATGTATGTGGAATTAACGTCCTTCTTACTCCTAGTTTTCTTTAGAGCTGTTATTATGATTCTTACCTCAGTCATTAAATATCTTAATAATAGTGGGATGTCCCTGAAAATATGGAGAGGAGACAAACAAGTTCCTTTATGACAAACCCCTTCAAAGCTGTTCACAATTTTTCTCCAAGGAAAAGAAACAAAAATATCTTTAAGATAGATAGATAGATTTATTCAATTTACAATGATTCAGAGCTTACTCTTGTCAATATTTTAGCTTAAAACATGCATTATTTTCCAAAAGTGCAAATATCTGTTCCAGAACAAACTATTAAAAAAATTAGGAAATACAGTGTTTTAAGAGCTCATTAAATGAGTTTTACCAGAGGTTATGACTGCCGGCTTTATAGTCACTACTTTAAAAATATAGCTTCTTTTCACAATGTGTGATATTCCTTCTGTTATAGGTTATCATGTATATTTGGTAAAATGTTATCAAAAACATAGACTTAAAAAATTGCTTTAAACTTCTCAGATGTCCAAGACTAAAGGGCAGGGAGAATACGGGGTAAAGAAACAGAATGAAGAACACATGGAAAGTGTGATGTAGGAGGTTTGAAGTTTTATGATTAATGTCTAAGCATAAATAAGATATTCTGTAGCCTTATTTTCATAATGTAGCATTTCTGATGTAAATAGTTTACCATAATAAATGTCAGATAACATCGGGTCTGTGTGGGAAGGAGTTACACTTGAGTCTAAAATGAGGTATGTCTCTTATAATGAGGGACAGTGAGAGATACCATATGCTCCTCGCTTTCAAATTAGTAGTTCCATCTGTTTAACTAGTTGTCAGTTTCATCCAAAGATGCATGATGATTTGTGAGGATTCTGGAATGTGATAAACACCTTCTTTCTAGTATGTGATAACTTCCAGGCCACTGAATAAGAAAGTAGTTAATGCAAAGTGTTAATAAGGACACAAGGAGAATATAATGGAAATCACAAAATTTGAGCCCAAATCCTGAGTTACTAAATCACACATCAATAATTATACCAAATATTACTGTAGTCAAAATTGGCTGCTTAAGTTGTGGTGCCTAATGCAAAATGAAAATTTGTGGCTCTGCATTCAAACTTGTTCAAGAATTTTGAGATGGCAACACTGGAGTGTTAAACCAAGAGTGGGCCCTTTACATGTGGGGTCTTGTATGACGGCACAAGTTCTATGTCCACGAAACCAGCCCTCACTGTAGTTCTGTACTTCAAATATGCCGTTAAATCTGAGCTGTGACATCAAACCTAAGGCATGCCATCAAATCCGAAACAGCTTTCCACAGGTTTTAAAAACAATCCTCAATATTAATTATAATATTTAAAAGAAGAAGAACCAGATTTATACAAATATTAAATCGAATTGTAGAAAGCACATCTTAATTTAGTTGAGTACGGTGTTTAACATAATTTGATCTCTGAAACTTACACATTAAATTTATCTATATAAACTAATAATTTCCCCTCTTCTCTCCTTTTGCTTCCTTCTACTTCGTATACTTTTTGTTTTGCAAACTTGATCAAGGTCGCACCTATGTTTGCAGAGTTGCATACCTACTTTTTGTTAAATGGTAAGGAGCTTATTGGCGGGAAGTTTCAAAGCTCTGTGGCTTTAGCCATGCTCCAACCTTCTGTTGTTACACCTCGTGTATTCTAGAAAATAGGAGGTACACTCTAGAGTTAGATTGCTTGGGTCCAAATCCTAACACAGCCAATATCTGTATCTTTGGACAAATCATTTGTTAAATTTTGCTAGCTGTTCTTCTGTAAATTAAATACTCCTTATTATAACAGTTACTGAGGTAAGTACAAATAATACTACTATACTTACCTCATAGAGTTATGAGAATTAATTGATATAGCCTTTGTGAATCTATCAACATACTTCTGATGTAATATGTATTGAATAAACGTTAGCTATTATTGTGATGTGCATCATTTTTTTTTTTTTGTCTTATTTTTGTGTTACCTGCAGGCTACAAGAAATTACTTCTTTCTACTGTGCAGGGAATAATTACAAGGGCCAATAGCAGGAGACATATGGATTGTGGAGAATGGGAGAGACCAGTAGTAATTTTTTTTGAGGAATAGTGCAGGTTTGAGAAATTCTCAAAGAGTAAATATAGCTGCCATCTATCTTGAAAGCTGTTAGAGATATTTTACTGGGTACTAGAGATTGTTACTCAGCTAAAATATGTTTAGAAAAACTAAGATTTAGAGTCCACTGTAAGTTTTCTTCAAGAGCATAATTTAGAGAGTTCTCAAGGAAACAGGTAGGGCTTAGGGGTTACAAGAGCAATCTGTATGTAATATTTTATGTGTTTTTTCTCAGGGTGGGCTAACTCTCTTTCCCGTCTTTAACCTTGCACCCCGACCCCCACAGAACCACTCCATTTTTGGAGTTAAGACTATTTGCACTGCTCAATTGCCCAACCTTTTCTTCTTTTATTTCTACCAAGTTCCGTGTTGAAATAACAGCTAAGACCTTTCCAAAACAGACTTCCTGTCTTGGGAAATGAGGTTAGGGGAAATTCATTAGCCTTATTGGCTAGTCTCTATCATTTCATTTTTTATCCACTTTTTAATCTTTATACATTCCTCATTCCCATGTTTTATTATTTATTATTCTATGGTGTAAATTGGTCTCAACAGGATGAATGCCTCATCTTACCATTGACACTATTTTTAGCCATTGTCATTCTGTCTTTTGTTAGATCTGACATAATTTTTTACTTTTTAAAGTATAATTTTCAATCAGTTGGGTATTACCACTGTGCACTTTGCCCCGACATAGAAGCTGGGTGTTCTCTTCTCCTCAGAGTGAGAATGTCTACCTTTTAGCACACAGGACCCATGGTTCCTGTCCTACAGCAAAGACACGTACACGTGAGCCAGTTTGGATGGAGTTTATCAAAGTTTCTTGGTATATTTGAACATGAACAAGGCCCTTGTTTTACTTATCTATTAATAACAAATCCCATGAAAACATAGTGGCTCAAAGTAACAATAGTTATTATTTCTCTTTGATCTTTACCTTGACTGAGCTCAGGGAGTCGGTTTAACTTAGTGTCGTCTCACGTGCAATTGCAGTTAGAGAACATCTGGAGCTGCTGATGTCTGAAGCCTCTACCAGGTTGGATATCTAATATAAAATTTTTCACTCACATGACTGGTGCCTTGATACTCCACTTCTCAACACATGGCGTTTTAATTTCCAGTTGAGCTGCTTACAGCTCAATGATCTCAGTATAGTCTCCTTTCTTAGTGGTGGTGGGCTTCTAAAGGAAAGCTTTCTAAGACAGCCAGGAGGAAGATACCAATACTCCCAATGGATAAGCCTAGAATTGGGTAGGGTCACTTCCACTGTATTTGATTTTTCAGAGCAATTACATGCCAGGCCAGATCAAGAGGGTGGAAAAATAGATGCCCGATTTGATGGAGGAATGGCATGTGTATACTGAAAGGCAGGAATGAATGGTAGCATGCAACACAAGCTACTGCAACACTTACGTGCAGTGACCATAACCTTTTCTTTTTCCTTCCGTGTTTTCCTTCCTTCCACAAACATATATTGAGCATCCGTTCTATGCCCAAAAATGCATTAGGCATTAGTCATTTGTTCCCTTTTATTTATAATTAGAATTGAGCTTCAATATACACTAAATGTTTTTATTTTTCCCATGTCATCAACTATTTCCAACTTTCATTAGAAAGTACTACATTTTTCTGTATATGCTTTAATACAAAAAAGAGGCACAAATTACATTACATTGCCCTAAGTTATTTATTGAATTAGAAACATCATTTTATTTATTTAACTATGTACATCCAGAATATTATTTTTCTCTATAATTCTTTCCTGTTTTTCTGAATCTGATGTAAGCATTATTAGCAAAAAGACTTCAAATAACTTCTTTAGTATTTTGTTTCTTACCTAGCATGATTTTTTTTTAAAGATTGGCACCTGAGCTAATGACTGTTGCCAATCTTCTTTTTTTTTTCTTTCCCCTGCTTCTTTCTCCCCAAATCCCCCCAATACAAAGTTGTATATTTTAGTTGTGGGTCCTTCTAGTTGTGGTATGTGGGATGTCACCTCAACATGGCCTAATGAGCGGTGCCATGTCCGCACCCAGGATCCGAACCCTGGGCCGCTGAAGCAGAGCACAAGAACTTAACCACTTGGCCACAGGGCCAGCCCCTAGTATGATGTTTAATACATCTCTATCAAATTAATAATTCTAAAAAAGAATGTGTGTTGTTAAAGCTGAATAATATGTGTCTTGGTTTGTTTGCCTACTTTCCTGTAAGAAATTATTATTAGTGTCTGATTGGGAGAATATGCTTTTGAATTTGGAAATCCAAAGAATTTTCACTCCAGAGGTAAATAGGAAATTCCAGGGTAATTTCTACCATCATATCATCATATCAAATAACATATACATTTACTGGAACCATGAGTATTTTGTGAGAATTAGTCACATCATGATTCTAAGTCACCTTGAAAATATATAGAGCTATGTTAAAAGGAAAAGAAGGCTAATAACATATTATGTCTATACTAAAATGTTTGCTCCTACAATAATGGGTGCCTGTATTTTCTGACAGCTCTTCCGGAAATTCTCGTTTTGTTTCATCATTTTCGTTCCTTTGATATCCAGCTATATATAACTCACAGTATTTTCTGACCCATCAGCAAAAATATTCAAATACAAACAGGAGAAATGTTAATGCAAGGCGTGAAGAAGTTTCGATTGTTTTCTTCTCAAAACTCTGTGATTTAATATGACGTTTACAATATGTGGTTGTAATTCTTCCTCTCATACAAGTTTTCAAAAATAAAAAGCTATACTTTCCTTTGATCTGAAAAAGGAAAAGTAGGAAAGGGGTTTATCTCCTTCAACAGACTTTTTTTTTTCCTTAGAGAAATTAACATAGCTGTGGATTTGCTTCAGTTGAATAACCTGCTTTTAATGCACAAAATCAGACATGGAAGGTATTAGGCATCTACATTTATCCAGGGAAAAAGGTTTGAGATGTCTCAGATTCTCCTGAAGGGAAACAGATATAAACTCAATTTTCAGCTATATTTCCATAGCTTAACATCATTTATGTGCGATATTTAGTTATAGGTTCAAAAGTAAAATAATAAAAAATAAAATTTATTGGAAACCTTACTTAAGTAAAACACTGGGAAATTTCCTATTAAAATTACTTCTGGGTGTTACATAAGTTCATGTTGGAGATTGCCTTTTGTTTAATTTGTAAATATTTACTAATTTTTCAACCAGAATTTGTTAAATTTATTAAATTCCTAGTACGTGCATAAGATTTGGTTGAGACTATAGTATTCAAAGGTGAAAGAGTATAATCATGTTATTCCCAACCTGAGACTCCTGTGCCTCTAGCTCTGCAGGTTATAACAACAGAGCAAAAGTCAGTATGTACGTTCTGATTATATGTTTCATTAGAAATTAGTAATGTCTATGAAGATTGGATTCTAAAACATTATAAACATAAATATATTAGAATATCATAATAGAAGGTTAGAGATAAACACTTAGAATTTAGAGAAATCTAAAAAGACTTTTATCTCAAAAGTCTACTAGCTTGCCACCTATTTGAACTCATTGTTAATTTGTTACTTTGTCTTGTGACCAACTGTACACCTAAAATTGAGGTGTAGGAACTCTAGCATATACCACATGCTGAATCATAGGGTAAGAGAAGAATCTGGGTACATATGGCATCAACATTAATAAAAGACCGGAAAGGGGTGTACATCTAAATTAAAATTAGAGTTGCCAGATTTAGTAAATAAAAATACAGTACTCAGTTAAATTTGAATTTAAGATAAACAATGAGTGTTTTTGTTTTTTTTTTCTGAGGAAGATTAGCCAACGTCTGCCACCAATCCTCCTCTTTTTGCTGAGGAAGATTGGCCCTGAGCTAACATCTGTTGCCAATCTTCCTCTTTTTGTTTGAGGAAGATTGTTGCTGAACTAACATCTGTGCCAGTCTTCCTCTATTTTATGTGGGACACCAGCACAGTGTTGCTCAACCAGTGGTGATAGGTCCATGCCCAGGATCTGAACCTGTGAACCCCAGGCCACCAAAGTGGAGCATGCAAACTTAACTACTGTGCCACCAGCCAGCCCTTCCTCAGCCCATTTTTTAAACTGTATTATTTGGGGTTTTTTGCTATTGAGTTGTATGAATTCCTTATATATTTTGGATATTAATCTCTTCAAATTTAATGGTTTGCAAATATTTTCTCTCATTCCATAGGTTGCCTTTTTACTCCATTAATTGTTTCTTTTGCTGGGCAGAAGCTTTTAGTTTGATGTGATCCTACTTGTCTAATTTTGCTTTTGTCACTTGTGCTTTGATGTCATATCTAAGAAATCATTGCCAAGCCCAATGTCACAAAACTTTCCCCCTATGTTTTCTTCTAGGAGTTTTACAGTTTCAGGTCTTATATTTAAATATTTAATTTATTTTGAGCTGGTGTTTGTGTATTGCTTAAGATAGGGGTTGAATTCCTTTCTTTTGTATGTGACTATCTAGTCTTCCCAACACTATTTATTGAAGAGATGATCCTTTCTCCATTGTGTATTCTTGGTATCCTTGTTGAAAATCAGGTTCCCATATGTGTGTGAGTTTGTTTCTGGGCTTTGTTCTACTCCATTGGTCTATATGTCTGTTTTTATGCCAGTACCATACTGTTTTAATTACTAAGACTTTGTAATGGAGTGTGAAATCAGAAAGTGCAATGTCTTCTGCCTTGTTCGTTTTTCTCAAGATTGCTTTGCTGCAGTAAGCTTCCCACCCCTTTTCCTTTGTTCCCAGCTGTCCCAGGCACCCAGACAATGCAGGTTCTTTCTGTACTCCATATGAGGAGAGACAGAAGCCAATCTGTCAGGGAGCTCCCTGTAAGGCAGGGGACTTTGGCCATTCACCTCGTTCTCTCCCCATCCCTACCGGAGTGGGAAATTGCAACCCACAGCCCTCTCTCTCAGAACTGAGCTCTGCCAACTTGGAGGAGGAGATGTTGTGGGTAAAGTGAAATTACTCTTCTTGCCTGTTTCAGTGCAGTTTTTCTTGGTTTTGGGTTACTGCAACTTCCTAACTGGATTCTTCGCCTCTCCTAAAGGGATTTTAGTCCTACTGTAGTTATGAAATTCTTGCTTCTGTGTGTGAACAGGAGCTGGATCTTCCTATTCTGCCATCTTGCTCATGTGCCTTCCCCCAGACCTCATGCTGTTGTCTCTTCATTCTTCTTGAGGAGTCCCTTTGGTAGAAATTTTTGAGAAGCATTCTCATAAATACAAAACATTAAGTGCACAGATTTAAAAACATGGCTTGTAATTCTTTGATACTTCTCTATGGAATGAGGGATCCTTATCCTCTCTCCTTGAAACCGGGCAAGTTTGTCAGTGTTTGGAGTGATTGAATACACTGGTAGTAAAGCCAAGGCAGAAGTAATCATGAGCTTCTGCCTTAGGTTCAAAAGAACATCTTCTCTTCAAGCCCTGAGATGTCATGTCAGAAGGCTCACGGTCCTGAGGTCAAATACTCTGAGAAGCTGAAGTTTCTTGGGAGGCCAAACATAGATATTGCAGTCAACAGTTCAGATATGCCTAAACTTCAAGTAGTCCCAGTCCAGGTGCCAATCTTGTGAGTTAAGAACTCTCCAAATAATTCCATCCCCTGTCATTCAGGTAACCTCCAGCAGTTCAAGTCTTTCCAGCAAAATCCCCAGACATTGTGGAACAGATACTAGGCATCCCTGCTGTGCCCTGTCTGAATTCCTAAGCAACAGAATAAAATGTTGTTTCATTCTACTAAGCGTTGTCGCAGTTTGTAATTTAGCAATTGATAATTGGATTGGTATATAACTGAAAAGTTGAAAGGGTTAACTATTGCTAATATAATAACATGCATATAATTTTTAAATATTTTCAGAACTAGAAACAAAAGATGGCTTAGACTAATTTAGTTTGAGCTGCTTAAAATTTAATGTGTCCATGAATCACCTGAAAATTGTGTAAAAATGCAACTTTTAATCCAGTAATTCAGAGGCGGGGATGAGATACTGCGTTTCTAATCAATTTCCACATAACGCCGATGCTGCTAGTCCATGGGCCAGCCTCTGAACCTCTACTTCACTTCCCTCATTTCGAATTTGAGACAATTGAGACTTAAAGTGATTAAATAAAAGTCAACACTGACAGAAAAATGGTGGCAAGCCATGTTGTGTTCCTCAGCAGAGCCCATGGCCTTAGATTGTGGGTTATCAGAAGGGAATTATAAATAAAAGAGAAGAGCATTATTATTTGGTTGTAACCTATATGCCAGTCACTATGTTAAGTATATATATACACATATATAAATCATCTCACTTTTTCTTCACTATAACACTTCAAGACAGATAATTTTATATTCAGATTGGAGAAGTGAAACTTAAGGCCCAGAGAGATCAAATAACTTACTGAAATAGGTAGATGAACCAGGGTTTGAATCCATGGCTTTTGGGCATTAAAGCTTTTATTCTTCCCCATGACATAAAGCTTCCATTGTCACTGAGAGATGGGTGCCTGATTGTAGCCATGCCGAGAAAAAAAGGAAGCATCATAGAAAACAATAGGATGAAGGCAAATATAATTTCATGTTCTATAACTCTGTCAGGAACTGCAACTCTTCATACTATAATAATATTGTTTAAGATCACTCTTAGGATTGATCAAAATGCATTGTTTTAGTTTTAATTTAGCTACAAATTTTAATTTTTATCTATCTAACCATTATATTCATTCAATTACCATTTATTGAATAAAAATTCATTTTCACATTCCATTTTATGTATTGAAAACACATGTGAACAAGAAATACAGAGTTCCTCCCCCACGTAATGTATTTAATTCAGCAGGAAAGATAAAATTAATTACAATAGTATGTGATGAATGTTACGATAGGCATAGTTAAGTCCCCAAGGAGAGTGAACGGATATATGCAAACCAATCTCACATGGTTGTGAGAATACAAGATGTAAATACAAGCAAAAGTATCTGATATACAGCAATGCTCAATGCATGCTATTTTTCAATTATACCTTCTTTTACTACTGCCTCCAATCGAGAAATCAAATTGTATTTATATGATTTAGGATAACTTCTGATTTATTTTCCCAGTGAATCATCTAAAGTACTCTGACACAAAAATGTTGTCGGAATAGTATAATCAGACATTTTAAAAAATTAACTGTTTAACTTTTAAAATTTCACTACTTAAAAGCACTGGACTAGCTAAATAATTTCATTATTCTTACTGTGGGGAGAACTAGAGCAAATATCCATGTGCCTTTTTATGTTTAAGTATAATTTTCAAAAAGTGAAAAACATGAATCTCACATGAATATATAGTGAATATGTGTCAAAGAGTTTATTCAAGTTATTAGTGAGGAGACCAGTCAGATATTAAAATTGGTGCAAAGAGTATTTGAAGTGCTAAGTATTTATAGGCAACTAATAAACAAATGTATAAGATTGCTAGATTAGATACAAAACTGGTTAGTGTTCTACAAGGTAGTAAAGTCAAATTATTGAGATGTTTTCCCACTGAATGATTATATGCGTAGTAACCAGACAAAGATCTGAAAGTAATAAGGAGCTTCACCAAATCTAGATATTTAAATGAATTGTCATAAGAGTCTTCATTGTGATCATAAAGAAAAATCTCCAAAAGTCATTCTCAACTGTAAAAAGTTAGGTCTTACTGTTTAGCCTGATGGTTTGCATGAGTGCAGCAAGCTACAGGCCTCCGTGAGTTTGCACTGTAAATCTATGACCACACAAATCTATTGAGCAGCCACCAAGCCAGAGAACTAACCATGCTCTAGAACATTTAATACTAGGATATTTTTGAGTGAATTCCTCTCATTTTTGAGATGCCTCAAATTTGCCAGTCTCTGGTCTGCAAGGAAGCGACTTTCCTTAGCAACTGGAGATCAGGTCCCAGCAAGCCAGACGTCCTTGCAGGCTTAGCAGGCATTGGCTCCTTATGGAAAACCAATTCTTATTGAATGTGATGGAACCAGGAACCAAAACAAAAATAAAAAATCATTAGAGAGGAAAAAGGAAGAAAAGCAGATAAACAGACTCGGAAAATTAAGTTTGACTGCCATTTGGGATTCACTCTGAGAGAGAAGACAACACGTGTCGGGGCTTAAGCAGCCCATGACGTGCACTTCTTATACATCACCATTTAAGTGATTGTCAGGTTACTCCACTTGGGGACATTAGTAGGACAAACTCTAAAACAATTGAAGTATAATTTCCAAAACGTTGAGGACATAACTCATAAAAATATATAATGAATATGTATAAAAATTTTATCCAAATTATTAATTAATGACAAATCTATTAGGATTTTCAAAGTTGTTCAAAGACCATTTAAGAAACTAAATACTTAAATATAATTTAATAAGGAACTTTAGGATAAATTTCTGGATTAGATTCAAGACTGGTTAATATTCAACTGGGTGTTTAGTCTGATGTTTGGGTTATCGTTCCCATTGCACATGAATTATATTTTTCAACTGGAAAAATATGTAGATTATTGTATATTTCCACTGTATCTGGAGTTATCACTCATGTTGATAGATCTTTTTTCTGAAAACCCAGTGAAAATAAGTTTTGCTTTTTTTTTTTCTGAAGGTTCATGAAAAAATACAGTCATATTTTTGGAAAAGCTGCAAGTTTATAATCACTCCTAAACCCCTGTAGGACAGATTTCTTCCCATTTTAGCACCCGCATGTATGTATCTTTTTCTTTATCCCTGTCTCTTTTGGCTTGATTTTTTTCACAATTGAAATTCACTGTCAATGAACAGTCCCTTTTTTGAGACTGCCTTGTAAATTAGTGGGAAAACAAAATCTGATTTCACCAGAAAATATACATTTTTATTACATTAAGTTTAAGAACAAACTATATGATAAAATTTTGCTTTTTTTTTTTTGTGCAGAGGAAGATTTGACGTGAGCTAACATCTGTTGCCAATTTCCTCTTTTTGTCTGTGAGCTGCCGCCACAGCATGGCCACTGACAAATGAGTGTTGTAGGTCTGTGCCTGGGAACTGAAGCAGGGTGCTGAAGTGGAGTGCACCAAACTTAACCACTAGGCCACTGGGGCTAGCCCTGCATTCATTTCTTAGAGATGTGTCAACTATGTATTTGGCCATCTAAAAAGAGTGGCTTATTTTTAGGTACATAATCATTTCTATCCTAAACCTGCTCAGAAGCTTCTGAGAGACCTCTGGGAGCCTTGGAACCTAATGACTGTATGGATGTTTATGAGTTTGAATGCCTATGACACACATAAAACATTCCTAAATTTTTTGATAGTTCTCTGAAAATGTAATATTGTTCGTTTCATCTATGACTTCCTGGGACCATATAGTAGTCATTTAATTCTGAACACATCAAGAGAAATATAAATTAACAAATATTGTCACATAGTCTTTTTGGAAAATGAAATGGTCCATTGCATTATGAAGTTCTTCCTGTTGAATAGCTAACTGGAAAAAATACTCTGTTTCTTTTTTTATTTTTATTTATTGGTTTCTTTTGTGAGGAAGATTGGCCCTGAGCTAACATCTGTTGCCAGTCCTCCTCTTTTTGCTTGAGGAAGATTGTCGCTGAGCTAACACCTGTGCCAGTCTTCCTTTATTTTATGTGGGATGCTGCCACAGCAAGGCTGGATGAGCGGTGCTAGGTCCATGCCTGAGATCTAACCTTGCAAACTTGGGGCCGCCAAAGTGGACCACATGAACTTAGCCACTGTGCCTCCAGGCCAGCCCCTCCTTTTTATACTTAGTCATTCATTATATGATTTACAGAATTGTATGATCAATTTCACTGTCACAGTTAATGCAACTGAGAGATGATCAGTTTCTTATTACATCATCTTTCTAGGTGATTCTATCATTCTTCTGTTTTTAAAAAACTTTAGACTTTTTTTGTAGCATAGCTGGGAATAGTGGATGAGCAATGATGAATAGTGATGAAATAATTCCTAGGATAATTAAGTAACAAAATATTTCAATGTATAGGAAATATAACTGAGATCCGACATGTATGTTAGTTTTATAAAAAGTTGCAATGAAATTATATTTTAATTGTAGGCTTTTTTTTAATTAAAAATACTAAGTAAGTTTCCTTCTTCTTTGGAGGACAGCTAAGAAAAAATAAATGTCATAAAATATCAAATCTTACAAAGAGTTAGAAGGCTCAAAAAAAAAAGAAGCTCAAAAACTAAAATTGTGTCCAAAGGACCCTGATGGCATACCATTAGAATGATACTACCACTGCCTGAATAGAAGGTTATCAACCAGGATTAGTTGCGTGGTCATGTCAGAAGACAAGAAGCTAACAGCCCATATGGTTATAAATCAGTTTGAAAGGATTTAATCTACTATTCACGTAAATAAAACCCTGGTTGTCATGAATATAATCACCCAAAAAAGCAAAAATACCCGTATATTCCTCTAAACTATGTCTAACCAATGTTTAACATTATAAAACTGACAGTATCACCAATAAAATTAGTGCAAATTGCAAATTTCATGATAAGATAGTCGTTAGGTTGAACAAATAAATATAATTTTATTTGTATAACTTCATTTTGAGACATTATAGGTAACATTATTTTTTTACTTTTCATTAATCAGAAAAATCCAGAAATATAATTAACCATTTTCAAGTTATTTATTGTGTTTTTGGACTTTCTAAAAATATATTCATTGATATAATCTTATAGGTTAGAGTGTATAAGGATAAATTAACAAAGTAGTCATGTAAAAGAATATGTTTTAAAATAAATCTGAATATATTTACCCAAAAATAGGCTTTTTGTATGCATCTAATATTATGGAATGACATAAATCCATGCACATATCACTTACCATATTATGCATCATACTTCTTACATTAAGTCATAATAATTTGCTTTTTCCTCTACGTCCAGTCACACTTTTAGCTTCATAAAACCAACTGACATGTCTCGTCCTCAGTGTCTGGCCCTGAAAGTCAAGGTACAGGAGAGACTTAAATACATTTTTGATGTTGCAAATAGGATTTATGAAAAGGTAGTTAATTAATTTATTCATTCAAAAATATTTATTGAGGGGCCAGCCCAGTGGGACAGCAGTAAAGTTCGCACGTTCCTCTTCAGCGGCTTGGTGTTCACCGGTTCTGATCCTGGGTGCGGACATGGCACTGCTTGGCAAGCCATGCTGTGGTAGGTGTCCCACATATAAAGTAGAGGAAGATGGGCACAGATGTTAGCTCAGGGCCATTCTTCCTCAGCAAAAAGAGGAGGATTGGCAGCAGATGTTAGCTCAGAGTTAATCTTCCTCAAAAAAAAAAAAAATTTATTGAGCACCTGCTCTGTCCTGGCACTCTTCCAGGCCTAATCACTAAGTAGGAAATCAATGACATTTCCTTAGACTATTTATTAGGCAAGTAGAATAAAATTTACCTCTTGTTTTAAGAGTTTAGCTTCTTAAAATGTCAACTTCTCTTTACCTAGAAAAGAGGGATAGCCCTTGTATAGACGTGATTACATCCTAGGTGAGTTGATGTTAGGTAAATATCTCAGCTTGAGGGCCATTTTACTTTACCAGCCAAGATTTCTAGAGGGAAGTATTTTATTTTAATAGTCAGGAAATATATTTTTCTATGTTTTGATAGGCTATTTACTTACTATAGTTTCTTTAGATGCTTTTTCTGGAAGATTTGTTTATTCAGGCATTCAGAAATAAATAATGTTAAATAACTAAGAGGCTTTGCCTATGTTACCATATACTTTCCTAAATTATCTCTTTTATTCTTTTTGATTAAACTGGGCTTATTTGTTTTCTGTATACAGGGATTTACGCTTTAACTATGTAGTCTAAGGTCTTTATCTTTATAGAATTATCTTAAAAATGCAAATTCTACCAAAGATCTATGGCCAGAGTCCCTATAGATCATTCTACACTTAGAATAATAAAAATAATTGTTTCAACTGTGCTCTCACATCTCTTAAAAATATCTTCTTTAACACGCTATTTCAATTTAGTAGGATCTTAGTGGTTTTTCACTTTTCTACTTAAAAGTTGTCTTCTAGGAAGATTTGAGTATATGATTAAGACTAAAATTATAGAAATCTGAGAAATATTTAGTAAAGAGGGATATATGATTGTGTCTCAAAAAGATGATAGGACCCCATGTGAGTGTGTGTATAAGACAGATAATCTGGGATGCTGTTCTTGAAAATGTTTTGCCACATGTTTGAGAAATCCACCTTCCTGTGTTTCTTAAGCACTGCTAGGACTGCTCATGCTTATTCTTTATAATTTTAATATCAGTGACAGAGGACAGGGGGCCGTGTAAATTCTTAACTGATATCTACAACCACATTTCTGCTTTAAAACACATTACTGTTTAAAGACAGTATTTCAGAATGTCAACATGAATAGAAGTGTCAAATTGATGCTTAATACTAATTTGTTTATTTATGCTTGAGTGCACTTAAGTGGTAAAATGGTAGGTATCAAAAAGTGAAGATTCTTTATTTTCAGACACTGAAGTAGATTTTGGTTTCCCTGCCATAAATCCCATTAGTGTTAATTGCAGATTTGCATGTGCATTGAGAGAATAATATACCTCATTACTCTTGAGTAACAGCTACTGACTTTTAAAGGCCATTTAGAATGTGTGACAGGAAACAAATAAAAGCATGCCACTTAGCTTGTTGAAAGTTATTTTCATATACCAGAAAATGAAACAAAAGTCTTCACAAATATTCCACTACTAGACTTTTAACTTTATAATTTCAACAACAAAATCTTTAAAATTCCCTTTTGTAGCTTAACTAGCTAGTGAATATGGAAAGTAAGTTTATTTCCAGTCTGCTTCATGGTAGGTGACCTTGGTTTGGAAGAAAATATGCTGTTTACTTTGTTATTGTTGTTTTTTAAGTATTTGAACTGTTAAAAATCTACTATGAAAGAAAATAATGCTTTTAGTTGTAAAATAAAGATTTTTTCAAAGACCATTTTGGTGGATTATGATAAAAATATCTAATAACTATGGCGCACTTATGTGACCATCACTGTTTTAAGCACATTTCAAGTATGAACTAAAGTTCACACTCAGCCACCCTATGAGGTCAGACTTATCATTATCACTGTCTTACAGATAATGTATCAGAGGCATCAAAAGTTAAATTAACTTGCTCAAAGTCACATAAATAGTAAGTGGCAGAGCTGAGATTTGAGCCCAGGTGGTATGGCTCAACAAACAGGCTTCATGCAGTTATATTGGCCCAAATGAGTCAGCTTTGTTTTGAAACATGAACACCCTAGTCAGCAAATTCAAACCTTCTGGCTAATCCAACTAGTCTTAATTTTTAAAAGGCAAGTTAGATAAACTATTGTTACGTGCTTCATAGGATTGTCTCATCAATCACCTCATATGGTTTAGCAAAATATTTCTTCCAACCTCATACTATACTCTCCCTGAGATTTCCCGGTGACCATTTCAGAGCTCTTAGAATAACAGTTAACATGTACAGAGTGCTTCTCTGCGACAGGTGCTATTCTAAGCAATTTTTTTTCATTTATTAAACTATTTAAATCTATCAGTGACCTTTGAGATAGATACTGTTGCCATTCTCCTTTTGTAGATGATGAAACTGAGGCAGAGAAAGGGCGAGTAATGTTCAAATTTGAGAAGAATCTGAACACAGGCAGCCTAGTTCCAGAGAGAGTATGTGATAGGATTGAAGAAAAGTGGATGTGGGATTTCCTGAGCCTGGATTTAAAACCCACATCACAATGCCATGGAGGGAGAAAAGGAGGGAGAGCGTTGTCTGTAGAGCAGTTAAAAAGAGTCAAACCAGCAAAAAGTTGGTCGCGTTTTATTATCCTCATGTGCAGGCTATTTTAAAATACGTCAGGTAGAAAATACTCATCTTCCCTGAGGTGGGCTGCTCCCCCCACCTCCACTCTCCTTTTGTTACATGCTATTACCAGGACTCACCCTCACTAGAAGTTTTGAGCCTGAATTAATAATATAAAAATAGGG
This sequence comes from Equus quagga, assembly GCF_021613505.1. Taxonomy (NCBI): domain Eukaryota; kingdom Metazoa; phylum Chordata; class Mammalia; order Perissodactyla; family Equidae; genus Equus; species Equus quagga. The sequence continues at coordinate 40,096,761 of NC_060272.1, read as the reverse complement.
TTAGTAAGAGTTAGCATACAGAGTTGTTATAAATGAGAAAACATAAGTGAAATAAGAAGTTGTAAGATAGCTGCTCTAAAATAACAGGATTCATTTAATCTGAGGCAAAAGTTATATCACACTTTGTTTCTGAACAATGTTCCATTATAGCTGGCCAGCTGTAGCCCCTCTGCTTTATCTCATTGCCCCATTGCCAGAGCCAGAACACAGGTGCAAACAAACGAACGAACAAACAAAACCTGTTGGCAGTGGGTGGTGCAGACTCTCTGCATCTGCCATGCATGCAGGCTTGGTAGAATATGACCTGTAATTTTCAAACCCCAAAATACTGACTGTAGAGTTTTGTAGGTTTTTTTTTAATGTTTCTTGATTAAGATTAATTAATTTTAAATAGAAGCAGAGAAAATATTAGGACCTTAATACATGCAGTGGATATCACACATCACTCAGGTTCATTATTTGTCTGTTTATTGAACAAATAGCATCAAACACCATGCGCCAGGCACATGCTAGGTTCTGGGAGTACCATCTACTATTTGCTTTCCGTGACTGCTCTAACAAATTACAATGCACTTACTAGCTTAAAACAGCAAAATTGATCTTACAGTTTAGATTAGAACTCTGATATGTTAACACTGGGCTAAAATCAAGTTGTTGGCCGAGTTGCATTCCTTTGTGAGGCTCTAGAGGAAAACCCACTTTCTTGCATTTTCCAGTTTCAAAAGGCTACACATATTCCTTAGTTCATGGCAACCTTCCATCTTCAAATCAGGTCTAGTCTTTTTCACATGGAATCGTTTTGACACTGACTTTCCTACATCCTTCTTTCACTCATAAGGACATGTGTGATTCCATGGCCCGCAGCCCTTGATAATCCAGGAAAATCTCCCTATTTCACGGCCAGTTGACTGCAAGCATCATTCTGTCTGCAACTATAACTCCCCTTTGCCATTTAACATAACATATGAACAGGTTCCAGGGGTTAGAATGTGGACATCTTTGGGGACCATTATTCTGACTATGGCATCATCTCTGTTCATACATTACTTAAAGCTGGTGGAAGAGGAATGCTGATTACATGAGTAAGCAGATAAATATCTATGCAGAAACTGAGATACATGCTATGAACATTTTATGGTGTTATGAGTACTTAACTCATGGAGAGCTGATCTAGATCAGGGAGGTTTTACTTAGTTGATTATATTCGTCTTGACATCTGGAGGAAGAGTGTAGTTCAGTTAGGCAAGGGGTCATAGAGCTGTGTGCAAGGGTTTAGAAGTAAGGGAAAGCAAAGAGATTTGGAGGAACTAAAGCCAGTGTGCCCGGAGCAATGTCAGCCTTATAGTTCAAATTCAAATCATTGCCAATGATCTATAATATTCTACTGGTTGAGATGTTAAGAATAAAACAGGAAAGAAAATCTGGGTTCATCATTATCTTCCATCTCTAGGAATGGCTCATGCCCTTCTTAAATTGTCTCTTTGGCTCTAGGTATTGTAACAGCATTTGCTTAAATGTGTACAGAGCACAGTTTTTCTTCAATCCTCTGAGATATTTAGAATATTTTTAAGCATATCATGCAACTAAAATCTTCAGTAGTTCTGCAGAATTTAAAGTGTGATTTTCCCCATTATAATGAGTTTTTTATATATTAGTATAATAACTTTACCCATATCAATAAAAAGGAGTCTTTTTTTTAACAATTGAAAGAAATAAGAGGAAACTATACTTATTAGGAGTATTTCACCATCGAAGCACTTTCCAATCATTTTTGGGTGAGATTACTATTTTGATAGTTCAATTCATTCCTTCCCTTAGCCATTTAGAAGGTATCTCCTGATCACTGGCTTTATCTAGGCACTGTGATAGGTTCTGGGGTTTTAGTAGTGGATAGAATGGATATGGTTTCCCTCATGGTGTACACATATCTATTCTATTGTCTATTACTGTAGTGACCAGATTAAATAATTATATCAGTCTGGTTTGATGAAAAGAATATTATGGAACATAAATAACAGTATCAGTACTGCCAGTTGTGCATAGACTATGAAAAACAGCGATAGATACATGTTCTTAGTTTATTCTGAAAGGCAGCTAGTGAAGGATCCAAATCCCTAAGATCAAGTTGCCAGCCCCTAGCATGTAGTAGCACTTCTTACACATTCTATATAGTCATGTAATTCATTATATTAAAACAATTTTGTTAGCACCTGTCTTTCATTTAGGATAAAAGCTTTTTAAAGGCAAGTACCATAAATTATTTGCCCTTTTCCCCTAGAAATGCCACATTGTATGGAATGAAGTACATGCTGAGTATCTTTAAATTAAACTGAAATCAAATATCATTTAAAAGAATTAAATCATATTGATGGGCAATTGATTTATGAAAATCGTATGCTATTTCATTGCTACTTCAACATATAAAACTTTAAGAAATGACACATTCCTCATTTAAAGATAGGATATAATGGCTTAAAGATTTAAAATTATGCTTTGATAATCCAAGTGCAACTAGTATAAATATGATCCCATGCTATTTCAGCAATAAAAATAGATCTGCCCAAGATCAGAATAGAACGTTTTTTTAATTCATCAATCCCATAGCTCAAAGGCACAGCTCTGTCATGCTATGTCAAAATGAACCATGCCAATCACGAATCTATAGCTGGATGGGCTAGCTTGTTCCAATATTCGAATCTCATGGGTCCTATTTGTTAGTTACTGATGATACTAGTTGAAATATTTTTATAACGATTATAACAAAAATAAAATTTCCAATTTTAAACAGTACAATTTAAGATTATTTTCAGGGGCCGACAGGTGGCCCAGCAGTTAAGTGCACATGTTCTGCTTCTTGGTGGCCTGGGGTTTGCAGGTTCGGATCCCAGGTGCAGACATGGCGCCGCTTGGCAAAAGCCGTGCTGTGGTAGGTGTCCCACGCATAAAGTAGAGGAAGATGGGCACAGATGTTAGCTCAGGGCCAGTCTTCCTCAGCAAAAAGAGGAGGATTGGCAGTAGTTAGCTCAGGGCTAATCTTCTTCTTCTACAAAAAAAAAAAAAGTGTTTTCAGAGATAAGACTGTTTTACTCTGGTAAAAATGAAAAACAAATTTGATTAAAATGAAGTGAATATAAAGGCTTTCTACAAAATGATATATATTGGATAAAAAAATATTAGGTATACTTAACCTTTCTATAATCCAGAATAAGTTGAATATTTTCTTTTTGTCCTGAAATTTGGCTTATAAGAGGAAAGGAAAATAAAACTACACTTACAGTTAACTTAGTAACCACATACATTCACAGCATTAGACAGTTGCAAAGGTCACTGTCACTGCCATAACACAACTAAAGGAACTTTGGAGTCAGGTACACTTGGTTCTGAATTTTACTCATAGGCTGAGCAACCTTACTAAATTAATACAAATTCTTCAAAACTCAGATTATTTATCAACAAAATGAGAGAATAATACCACAACATTTTTGTGGAATCAAATGAGATTATGTATGTGGAATGAACCACACAATGCTTAACAAGTAAAACTCAATAATTACTAGGTATTATGCTTTTTGTTTAAGCTGTCATTGTTATCTGGCCATAATATTGTTGCTAATATATTTCTATTATCATACTATTTATCTCCTTAATAGTAAATGTCAAGAAAACCACACTAATGAAGAAGGATAGAAAAAGTGATGCAAAGTAGCTTTTCTAACCTTGATATTTTTGAAGCTTTGGCTGTGACATGATATCGACCTCAGGGTGTGTGTTTAGAGTCTTTCTGGGTTTGATGTTCCCTGACCTTCTCTGACATTCTTTGACCCTCCCAGCAGTTTTTCTCCAGCTCTCTTCAACATTTCCTCAGCTTTCTGGCTGTGCTTCAATACTCTTGGAAATTTTCCCAGATGATTCATGAAAAAGCATGTAGAGTAAGAACCTCAAGGTCACAGACTTAGAAGAGGGGATTTTTGAAGGGCAAAATAAGACTATCCAGGATAAAAGTTTTTCATGACTTAACAGAGAAGTTTTAACTAAAAGAGCGTCTTACTTTATTGAATAGAATAAACATATGAGGAATTTACAGAGTCAAATAAATCATCAAAAGACAAGCAAACTGGAGTGGGAATGATTTCTCTAGTGGAGTTTTTATTTTAATGGTGATTTTTCAGATTGCATAGTTCATATAAGTTCTTTTCTATACACATGTACAAAGAGGGATTGCTATATCCAAAGCAAGCAAAATATCTTCGTAATTTCCTTTAGAGGTTCAATAAAATTGCTAGAACATAAACCAAGTCCCAAAGAAAGATCACAGTTCTAAATTTAAGCTTTACTATAAGACTATATCTGTCATAGTAGATATTAATAGCAATAACTTTCAAAATAAATAATTTAAAATAAAACATCTCATGGGAAGCAATATGGCTTGTAAGATAAAAGAGCTTTGAAATTGATTGAAATGGTAACTCACTGTGATTAGGCAGTAGCTATAAGTATGTAACACTTGTGTGTCTCAGCTTCTGCAGGTACTGTTTTTGATGGTCCTGTTTAGGTTGAACATGTCGATGAAAAATAATACATAACCAATCCATAAATGAAAATTTGGGTGAGTTTATCCTGAGCTAAAATCTGAGGACCATGGCCAGCGGCCTTTCTTCCCAAAGGAAGAAAGGGCACCAAAGAAGTGAGGTATACAGGGTGGTTATATACCCCCAAACAGGATGTTTCACATATGATTGAAATGTCCCTCCCACAATAGTCACAAGATTGCCCTGTCTGCAGAGCACTTGATGGACACAGCAAGTAGTTGGTCTGCTATGTCAGCGGGCGCAGCAGGAAGCAAGTCTATTGTCTCCAGCTGGGTGGTCACAGGTGAGCCCAGCAATCAGTTCCTAGCCTAAGGAAAGATGCTTAATCCTTAAGCAAATGCCAACATTGGGAGGGGGAGGGAAGTTACACCTTTATCTCAAGGGCCTTTGCTCTTGCCAGAGAGAATATCTAAAGCAGATATACAATGCATGCTCAGCATCCAGGGTCAGGCCCTTTTGGAAAGACAAGGTCAGGCCGAATTAGGTTTACACCAAATGGCTTCCTCATATACTCCAATATATCCTATACTTGCCATTTTTATTTCTCAGACAATATGTCCTTCTTTGCCTGACCTGAAAACTATCATGTTTCTTGTTTGTCACTGTGTCTCAGATGTACCAAAAAATTTCAGAGGTGGAAAATCAGGGCAGGTTGTTGATATCCTCTTGATTCAAGTAACAAGGCCCCCCATATCTGAAGGCTACTATGTCAGCATTTACCCAGAGGAATGGGCATAGCTGTGGAAACTGACAAGGTCAGTTCCCAAGGTCTACTTTCACTGAGGGTTTGCAAGGTTGTACACCTCCGGAGTGTTAACACTTACCAGAGAGCTTGCCACTGACTCCCAAGTCCTATTTCTAATCAGGCAGAATGACACTCCTATCCTTATTGGTCCAAAAGGAATTCTCTTTCTTTTTTTCCTCCCTTTCCATTACTTATTCTTGGAGTTAGCTTTTACAGAAATTTGGAAGAGTTCCATGGTTCCTTGATTTCAAGTTACTTTGATTTTCCTAATTAAAAAAAATCCATTATTAAAAGATTTGCGAAGGACTTAGCTATTTACTTGAAAAGTAGTTGGATATGCTAGAAAGTGGATACATACACACACATATCTCAAAAATTTTTTTATGTCAAGTAAGTATTTTGATCTATGAGGAATTGTTCCTCTCCCTCTGTACTTGTGAAATATCTTTTTTTTTTTTTTTTGGTGAGGAAGATTGTCACTGAGCTAATATCTGTGCCAATCTTCCTCTATTTTGTATGTGGGGACACCACTACAGCATGGCTTAGATGAGTGGTATGTATTTAGGTCCACACTCAGGATCTGAACCCGCGAACCCTGGGCCACCAAAGTGGAGCATGTGAACTTAACCACTATGCCACTGGGCCCGCCCTGACAATATCATCATCTTGACCCTAAGTTCATCCATTTAACAAGTACTGTATTTACTGAGCTCCTTATATAAGCAAGATGCTATGTTAAGTGAAGGATATACAGTGGTGATCAAAACAACATGGTAGCTATTATCATGGAAATCCCAGAGTTGTGGGAAAGATAGACAACAAACAAATATGCATACAATGATCATTGAGGAGATGAAAGAACAGGAAGATCTATATGCATTTCATATGAAAACAAAGTGCTAATACTCAAATATGTTCTGGAAGCTAGAAACCTAGGCTGCCAGGAGCTCATATATAAAAACTCTACAGCAAATGAACAATTATAATGGATAAGGCAGAAATGAACACAGTGATGAATTAGACCTCATTCCTCATGTCCAGGAACTAATAGTTTCTGACAAAGAGGGTAAAAGCCAGCCTTACGGAGAAGATGACATCTAGATTGAAACTTTAGGATAAGGATGATAAAGAAATATAGTAAAGGGCACTGGGGTGCCAAGCAGAAAGAGTAAATTCCCCATCGAACCCTTATTTTATGCCCCTTGGGTTCCATAACTAATCTGGTTTGTTTACATTTTCCAAGATCTCTGGTGCTTGGTGGTGTCTGCTCCCCACTTAGAATGTGCCTGGGGTAGGAAATAAAAAGAATAAAGACCATCACTTCTATCGTTATTTTGCTAAGTTTTTTTTTTTAATCTCCAAAGAGATCCTTAAAAATTTAAGGAAATGTTACAAATAACCCAAAGTTTGGAAATTAATGAAGTTGGGAAAAAAATAATGATACCTATCAAACCTAATAAAGTTTCTCTGGTATTCAGGGAAGCCCAGCTCCTGTTTTCTTTCCCTTAACTTGCAGTCTATTTGAGGCACTTCCATTCAGACCTTCGCCATTTTCCTCTAACTGTTTCTGTTTTGGTTCTAATTCTTCAGCTGATAGTGGGTACATAGGAGTCCATTTTATTGTTATTCTTAATATATATATTTATAAAAGGGTGCATTATATATGCTTTGGATGTCTGATAGATATATGTATGTATTCTGTAAGATTTGCGTGTCTGATAAAACTCACATGTTTTTTTTAAATAAAACGTTTGGGGAAGAAAAAGAGATTGATAATTAACTGACTTCTTCAAGAAGACTTGAGATCTTATTCTTATAGCACAGAGTGTGCTTTTCAGCAGGATTCTATTACATCTCAGGAATACTCCTATCACACCTAGAAACTTAGCCACTAAAACTTAATTTTCACTCTCAAACTGGAAAGACAATATTCAAGCAAGTTGTCAAAAATTGATTATGCCCTTCAGATGCTCTGTTTTCATTACCAAAATATCCTTACCGAAGTCATTGTATTAATAATAAATAGCTTGTGGGTGCAAATATTCATCGATGTGTGTGTGCCTACCTTGTCCCTTGATTAGAAGACATCTTGCCTTAAAACAAAAATGCACATGCAGTACTATTGTAACTAATAAATCATGTCTGAAAATTATGAAACATGGCATTATATATCAGTCAATTCTTCCTTGTATAATTAGATATATTATGTTTTCTTCAGTTCCTGCAGACCATCTATGGCATTTTTGTTTTAAAAGTTCATTCATAATGTAAATGAATAATGCATTTCCCATGATGGACACCCTGAACACTAATGTCATGTCACCGATGATGTCACAAATCATCTGTCACAAATGTGAGAAGAGAAATGATAACTATAAGAGTTATTTTTTACCTAACCAAATGTTATGAAAACAAAAATCACTGTACATTAGCATTGGGCAAACACTCTGACCACTTCCGTAATTTATAAGTATTAACTTTCTAGAAAGCCATGGATTCCTTCCATCTGTTGATTTACTCCAGGAAGGAAGAAATTTAAACTTTGCCACTATTTTTCCACATGAGAATAGAAGGAGAAATTTATCCCTGGTAAGACACTGGGGGCAAGTCAAGCTCTATGTCAGATAACCCACTAGGGAGTTTCTTAATAGAAAGCACCTTTTTAGGATTAAATAAATATTTTAATAGGGAAGACACATTTTCAAGTTTGAGTTTATTTGACATAATTCTGAGCAAAGTCAACTTTTTTATAATATATATTCAGAAGACATAAGGATATATTGAATAATGTGTATTATTTAACATCTCCTCCACATTTATATCGTCCCATACTATTCTGACAGCACCCTTGAGACACAGTGTATGCATATGTGTGTTAACCTGGTTATGATAATAAAACAAATCATAGTAAGGATAATGGAAAGTTTCCTATCTTTTAATCTGGTTTTATTATCATGATAGCTAGAAAGAAAACTTTCCTCTAAAATGCCTAAATAATTGAAACAAAAAGTATGCATTGTTTTAAAATAGTTCAAGGATTTCTCAAATTATCTAATTATTAGTATTATATTTTAAGTTCCTTCAGTGGTAACCTTTAATAACTATAGAGAGCACCTTCTATGGCACAAAATATATGCTCAATAAATATCTGTTGAATAAATGCACATGTATTAGTGGAATTTGTTTTAGTTTAATTGTTTTACTAATAGTTTACTAGCTTATTCTTTTTTCCCTGACAGAAATAAATAGGGTTCCTTCTTGCCTTTCTGGTCTCAGAGTATAATAAAAGTCTCTCTTTAATCCAAGTTCTCAAATTTTCTTTTATTTGGCTAAATTCCAGAGAAGAATAGCCCTAATTTGCCACAAAGTAATCAATGTGAACTCCCAGGAATAGGTAGAATAAAGTCTGGAGTTCCGTATTTAAACGTATGACAGTATGATAGAATAGATTTTAACGGCTAAGTTTCCAGCTGGTGTGGGGGAGTGTCTTAAATGTAAGAGAAGACTGATATGTACACTCACTGCTACATGAAGGTAGAACACGTGTCTTTTTCTTTTTTTTTTTTTTTAGGAAGATTAACCCAGAGCTTACATCTGCCGCCAACCCTCCTCTTTTTGCTGAGGAAGACTGGACCTGAGCTAACATTCATGCCCATCTTCCTCCACTCTGTATGTGGGACATCTGCCTCAGCATGGCTTGCTAAGTGGTTTGTAGGTCCACACCCGTAGTCCAAATCAGCGAACCCCAGGCCGCCAAAGTAGAATGTGCGAACTTAACTGCTGCTCCACAGGGCCAGCCCCACAACACATGTCTTCTTGAAGAAATCATTTATCAGTGCATTTTTCTGCCCCCCAATTTTCATTATTCTAAGTTTTATTTTTTTTTTTGATTTATTTTTTTTTTTTGTATGTGAGGCAGATTGGCTGTGAGCTAACATCTGTTGCCAATCATCCTCTTCTTGCTTGAGGAAGATTGTTGCTGAGCTAACGTCTTTGCAAACCTCCTCTATTTTATGTGGGATGCTTCCATAGTGTGACTCAACAAGCAGTGCTAGGTCCATGTCCAGGATCCAAAACTGTTAACCCCAGGCTGCCAAAGAGGAGTACGCAAACTTAACCACTCTACCACCAGGCCGGCCCCTCATTGTTCTAAATTTCAATACCTGCACACACACACACACACACAATTAAATCAATTTGTACGATGAATTCTTGAGGAAAGGTAGATGTTGAAGACATTATAAATCTTTTTTACTCATTAGTGCACAGAGAAATGGATTCCTACTCATTCAACTATGCAACCTACCCCAAGCATGTATTATATACCTTTTTATTTTTCCCATTCTGTTATTAATTTTTTTTCTAAGGCCCATATGCAAGTGGATACATACGTTCAGAAAGAAACTAAAAGAACATATACACAAAGACATCCTTTGGAACAAAAGCATACGTCAAACAATGCTCCTCAGCTTTTAAAAGATCTTTACATATATATGCATCTTTGATGGAGTATGGAATCAGAAAATAAAAATAGTAGTAATTTATATGTTTTTTCATAGTTTTTGAAGGGCATTTGTGCCTTATAATAATTTGATCGCTAGGCATGATTATGAGCCCATAAAAATGTAGACACACTGTTCTGTAGTGGAAAATATATGAGTTGGGATCACAACTTTTCTACTTATTAATCTTGATCTAGTTAGTTGACTGTTCTCAGTTCTAGTTTTCTAATTAATAAAATTGAGAAAGGGATATATTCATTATAAATCTATCCATTATCTATTGACTCAATAATTCTTGGTCACAAACTACCCCAAAACCCAGTGACTTTAAACAGTAACCTTTTGTTATTGCCCAGGATTCTATTGGTCATCTGGGTGGTGCTGCTGATCTGGACTAAGATTGGCTTATTGTGTCTGGGTTCACCTATATTTCTGTAACCAGCTGGCAAGTCAGCTAGGGTCTGTCTAGTCTAGGATACCCTCAGCTGGGGCTATTCATCTCTGCTTCACATGATCTCTCATCCTGGAACAGACTTCCTTTGAAATCCTTTTGAGTGAATAAAAACACACAAAGCATCTTAAGGCCTAGGCTTAAGCTCTCTGGCACACTATTGCATCGGTGATTTTGTATTGGCCAAAGCAGATTGCCAGGCCCATATGGATTCAAGGAGTGGGGCACAGATTTTATCCTTTAAAGGGGGAGTAGAAAGTCCCATTTCAAAGGAGAAAGGGAGAGTTGGGGCCACTACTGCAATGAGTCTACCATTATGTGGTTTTGTAAATTCTAAGTAAACTAATATATATTTACAGTTCTTTGCAACGGTGCAGTCTCCCGATACCCACCCCTTATTTTGTAGAAGAGGAGACAGAGGTATAGAGAGTGTCATGGGTTTATTAAAGGCTATCTAATGTTAAAAATCAGATTTGGCTCCAAAACCTAGACCTCCTGCCTCCTATGTTTGTGCACAGCACCTCGTTCTTAGAGCGTGTTGTAAGTAATATATTGATATAAACAAAGCAGAGGGGACATCCTCATTCCCTAGTTATGCCTATAGTTTTCCTTCCAGTATTGTAGTATGTGTGGGTGATAATTTTGTTACATTCTAATCCTGTGTAACTTGAGGGGTGAGATTTTATTTTATTTCACTTTATTATTGTTTTTTAGTACCACCCAATCTGTTGTTACCAGCAAGATGATCTTTAACTTGAAAGAAAATCAAGGAAAAACTCTTTCAAATCTCATATGCTTCTGGTTGGAAAGCAAAAAATCACATCAAACATGTTTAAGAAAGTGTCAATTTAAACCCTGATAGAAATACAGGTGCTAATTTATTTTTACTTAGGTTTGTAGTATTTGCTATTCTTGGATATAACTTTTGATTTGCTGTGTAATTTTAAAGATATCAAAAGAAACATCTCAAATGATTAGCAGTATTGGCAAATCTCTAATTATCATTGGATGAACCATTGGTCAATACTGTCCTAGAGTCTTCTTTTAACCTTGATAAATCTCCCATTTGCACCAGATGAAAATGAAGCAAGCTACATTAGGCCTTATGTCAATTGTACAATAGCCAAGGAAAGCAAGGCTGTTCCTAAATATAATTAGTTTATGGTATGAAGTATAATTTTATTTGTACCATATGTTATACAGAATTGCAATTATTTCATAACATCCAGGTTGTTAGTTCTAATGACATCCTTTCCCAGAGATTTGCATTACTTAAAAGTACCTTGTATAAAATATTTAATGTATTTGTAATTTACACTTGCATATTTTATTTATTGTATTCCAAAATTACTACTTTTGCAATTTGCATACAGTCTTTCTTTCAATTTTGGTCAGAAAAAGTCCCTATGTCATTTCTGCTTTGAAAAAGTAAACAAAAAAGGTGCTTTCATTTGTTTCCTTTCTGGATTAGTCTCCTTGTCCTTGGTTGAGAAATTGAATTTGGATTAGATCTAGGCATGAGAGCCTCTAGATTTTGGTGAGGTGTGTCCTTCAGCACCTCCTCATCTCTCTGCTGTTGTTATCTCAGTTTCTGCTCTGACACTCTTTGTGCCCAACAAATGTTTTATCATCTTAGCTTAATAAGACTAGTTAGCTTATGAATAGAATGAATAGAAAATATGAAAGGAGTTCTGTATTTCAAGTTAACTTTATAAGGCAGAGAGGGACAATGCCTCTGTTTTTTCAGCCTGCTGAATCAATATCTCAAGGGAACCTGAATTAGGATCTAAACCCAGTTAAATTGTGAATTGTGTGAATGTCAGTAAATTGACTAGTCACACCAGACATCCTATTTTTATGCTATAAATTAATCAAAATACAAAATATTAGCCAAGTTTTTTAACTTTCTTTCAATGAATTTTGGAATAAAAAGGAAATGCATTTGGAAACATTCAAAAATTATTTATACAAAAATAAAATATCATTTTATTCTTTTGGGTACAGCCATTTACTTTTCTCTACCCTCAGCAGAGAGTAGAGTTGGTTGATGGATGTATCTTTCTACTGTTTTGTTTTGTTTTGAAATTCAAGTGTGTGCTTTAATAATCATAAGAATTAATTTCGAACAAGTAGGAGACATAAAATGTAAAATGTTTACTAGTATCAGAGGAGATTGTATGCTTTCTGAATAAATATATTTCAAGCTCTTCTTAAAAAGTCAGAAACTTTGACCTAAATATAATGAGGCTAAAGGTGAGTTTTTACATTTGTATGTCATGCAGCACTGTCAAAGTAAAATATTTATTTTTCATTGATAGAAGGTAACTTACAGCACCATTTCTCTTCCTGCTGAAATATTACCAATTAAATAAAACATGAGTTCTAGAGAGAGTTTTTGCTTTCATTTCCCTATATGGATTTCAGAACTCTGTTCTCTCTCCTAGAGCACACCCCAAACTGATTTCCAGCTAGTGTATTTTGATGTGCCCTGGCACTTTGAATTCTAAGACAAATCAAATTCCTGAATAAGTTAGATTATCAGGAAGACTAGTACTTGAGTTTGGGTCTCCTAGGTAAACCTTGATCTTCATCAGGAAAACAGTGTGAGCGCAGTCATAAATAGGTCCTTTGCTAATGAGGAATAAGAAAAGAGTATGGGAACACGATAATAGAATTCTTTAAGTTTAGCATGAAAAAAATGAGAATAAAGTTGAATATTATATTCATAGGTTAATCAAATTGAACACGTCTGAACAATTAGTACTGTAGTCTCATATAAGTAAAGAAATAATGGTTTATGCTACCTAACAGATATCTAATCCATTCTGGAACAGACTGACTTTTTATTTCTCCAAAATTTAATCTTTATTGTTGGTGGTAGAAGTCCATATGTCAAAGCTTCTCCATCCTTCTCTGATCTACCCTCTCCATCCTCCCTAATAAAGGAAAAGGAGAAGATACCATGTGTCTGCATGTGTATGCTCCTAGTGGGGGTAGGAGAAGGTAAAGAATTTGAGGAGTGCCTCTGCACTTCCCTTGGATCCTTGGGAAGTCAAAGGTGTCCTGACAGAGGACAGTATAATGATTGTCTGCTGCATCTGGAGCTCATCATGGCAGCAAGGAAAAAGAAAGGAAAAGCATGAATGTGCAAAGGAGATGTCATCTCTGAAGGAGAGAAGAAACCACAGCAACATATATCCTAGGCGTGACTGTGTCTGAACCAGGGATGGGCACTGGGCACTTGAGCATCAGAAGAGGGAATGGTTAATTAATGAAGTATTCTACATTCCTTATGATCTCTGAAGCCGTTCTCCTGGGGGATGTCGTTGCGGAGAAAAAAATAGATCTTGAATGATTATGATAATATCTGAAATTCTAGGGTAAGAAATCAATTCCTTAAACTGAAATGAGGCCTCTGCTGGCACTAGATTTGAGGTCTGGTGTGAAAGTGTGAAGGTGCACGTGAGACTTTTCTGGTTTTCAGTAGGATCAGTTAGTAGAATCTGTGCTAAACTATTCTAATTGAGATTAGAGTCCCACCTTTGTTACAGGAGGCTTGGCAGGATATTGTGTTCAGACACAACGTTTCCCACTCCAGGGACACAGAGATTTTGTGTGTGGAATCTCTGATATCTCCATGAAAATGGACTTTGAACAAAAGAAAACTGTCTGCAGTATTTCATGTTGAAATTGCTGAAGAAGTGAGTTCACGCAGTACAACTTACAGGCTTTTTCTTTTTCACTAAGGAAGAATGATATAAATATGTTTAAATTGCAAAGGGATTTCAGAAATCCCTGGGTTTCTCTTTTTTTTTTTTAAGATTCATTGTTTATAGTAGTGTATTATCTTTAGCTGCAGAGTGGTTCTTTCTTCTATGTCAGCATGATGTTATGTAGAGGAGATGTGTGTGTGTGTGTGTGTGTGTACATTGTATGTGGTGTGCTTGGGGAAGTGGAAAAGTCAGTAAGAACAATTATGGGATAGCTTCTTAATAGCCCATTGCTTTCCTGCAAGAGGAGAATAGAGATCCCCTTTCATATCTCCGCATATATATTTATCTTTGCTTGACTTTGAGAGAATTTGCGTGTAATAAAGTTAGAAGAATCAAATGAAAAAGCTCATCCATCCACAGTTTTTGCAGCTTTAAAAACACTCCAAACTTAATGTGAGTACTTTGTTGTTGTCACTTGCATTTCCTCACCTCGTTGGGCAATTAGTTATTTGATGTGTTTTTAAGGAGATAATAAGCACGAAAGTCTCTACTCTTGATTATGACAAATGCCTGTCAAGCTGTGAACTATCTAGAAAAGTGTTCAAATCTCTTAAGAACTCTGATGATCTTTTCTATAATTAATTTTACTCTATACAGAAGCTGATATGGCAGAATTAAATTTAAGATTATTCAATGGTATTAGATTACCCCAGTAGTCAAAGAAAAATTTAAAAAAAAAGAACTTTAAAAGTATAGTACACTTACATATTTAAATATGTAAAACTAGGAAAAATTTTTTTATGTATAAATTCATTTAATTCATTCAAAGACTCACTGAGCAGTTAAATCTGTGTCAGGTACTATATTGTGTACAGAGATTCAGTGAAAATCAGCCACTTTCTCTGCCCTCAAGAGTTTTAAAAGTTGATTGTGAAGACTGAAAAGTACAGAGTCAAATACAATATAAAATAAAAGCTGATTGGGTAAGCAGGGCATGGGAGGGGCCACTGAACAAATCTTAATTGGTAGAGAGAGGTTCCAGAGGAGGGTTATTTAAATGTTTGGATGATATAGAGGAATTAGTCTGTATAAGGCAGGAAAAAGAAAAAAGCTATTTCCAGCTGAAGATAGAGCATATATGAAGGATCAAAGGAATTGGAGAGTCTTATGAAATCAGTAAACTGAAACTCATTCAGTATGGGACAACATAAGAGTGTAAGATAAACGTGTCAAAAATTGGGATGTGGAGGGTTAATGAGATCTTAGGAGATGGAGTAAGGAGTTTAGCATCAGTAGGGAGCCAGTGGATATTTTTAATTAGAGGAGTGATATGATCAGACAATTACTTAAAAAAGAAAAAAGTACAAGTGTCTTGCAGTCGTGGAGAGAGCTGAAATGAAGCAAGACTGGATAAAGGAGACCAGATTTAGCAGAGGGATACTTGGGATAAATTCAAGAATGACACTTCTGTTTCCCACTTGGACAACTGGGTGTTTAATGGCTCAAATGGCCAAGATCAGAGACCTAGGGAGAGCAGATTTCTTTGTGTGAGGAGATGGAGTTCAGTTTCAAACCTTATGAATTTGAGAATTCTTGTAGGATAGGCTTATGGGAGAGGGTTGGAAGGCATCCATGTGGAAAATAATTACTGTCAACCCAGACATTAAAGAGGAGTGACCCATGTCAGCCAGACCCTATTGTATTTGATGTGAGAGATGGGAAAGCAAAGCATCGACAGTTAACCAGTTCCCCTCCAGGCTGGAGGCAGGATGGACACGGAGCACCTAGGGGCTCTCTCAAACTTCTTTCTCTCTTAATCTTCAGATCTAGATGACCGAAGTTATCGATTGCTTTTTATTTATTTCGGATTTAGAATACTAGATTTTTTATTTGTTTCTGACCTAAAAGACCTGGGTAGTCTACTGTTTTATTTTTATTATGTGTAGCAGCTGATGTAAGTTTCTCACCCACATGGTCTCATGTCCCCACCCCCCTTTTTATTATTACCATGTGTTTGTGCATCATGTGGCTTCAGGGTGCCTTTGCTTCCAACAGCCAGCACCTGCATCTCCGGAAGCTTGCTTTGCCCACCCGCCCAGAAAGCCAGAAGTACCTGGGAATTTGCATCCTCCTTGGGGAGCCATCAACCAAGGACTGACAGGCATGGGACTAAGAAAGCCCCAAATTCCTTGGCACAGGTCAGGACAATTCTGAGCCATAATTTACCCTCAAGACGTAGCTGCTGTCTTGAGGATTCTGCCTGAGATCTCCTTCTTGGTTGCCTTGCTCCTCTCTGTTCTGCTTTTTCAACTTCATTTTGGCTATTCCCTGAAAGAATTTCCTTAATAAACCCATTTCTCACACCCCCTCATCTTAGGCTCAACTTCTGAGGATCTTATCCTAAGACGTACCGTTTCCACGTTTTCCTCACCAATCTCCATGTCCTTCTACATGTAAGGTCACAGAGACCTATGAAATGTCTGTGGTTCCATCTCAACATATAAATCTGAAACAAGATACTTCATGGTTCCCAAGATGGACCTGTTTCTGATCTTTGAGTACAATTATATCACATAAACATTCTAAGTTTTGAATGCATAATGAGGTAAATGTTTTATATATGTGTACGTATGTATGCACACGTGTGTTTGTGTGTGAGTGTGTTTGTGCATGTAGTAGCAATGCTGAATCTGCTTGTATTTGTTAGAGGATTTTCAATTCCAAGTGACAGAAGTTCAACTAAAATTAGCTTAAAAGGAAAAATGTCATTAATTAATGCATGCAACTGACATGTCCAAAGAGTGGGACTGGCTCTGAGCGTTGCAGCATTTGAGATTCAACGGTGTCATCAGAAGTTGATCTTCCTCTTTTCTGTATTGCGTGTTTGTTGCAATTACCTTTATTCTCAGACAAGCTCTTTCAATGAGGAGATGCAAAGCCTGCTGGAGGCCTTAAGTCTACAGTGTCCTCATAAATCTGATTTCTACAGTTGCTATTTAAAAAAATGCAATTCCTTTTATTCTCATTATTGAAAACTTTTTTTTTTAATCTTTGTCTTCAGAAACTTTTAGAGTTTTCTCTCTATCCCTGCTGTTCTACAATTTCATGATGACTTGTTATGCATCTTTCCTTAATTTATTGTGCTGGACTCTCTGTGGGTTCTTTTAGTCTGGAAACTTCTACTGTTCAGGACTGGGAATCATTTTCATACTTTCACGTTGATGGTAACCTCATTTCCATTTTCCCCTTCCCTTTTCCTGAAATCTGAATTATTTGAGTCAAGTGCAGTGATAGAATTTTCTTATCATTTCTATTTTCAATCTCATTTTTTCTTCCAATTTTTGCCTGATAATTTCAAGTTTATATTTCACATTTGCTATTTATTGACTTATTTTTAAAGTCTAATGACTTTTTTTCTTATTATCTAAAATCTTTTCTAGAAAGTGTTACTTTTTTTCTGGATGAGATATATTTTTTTGAATGATTTTTAAACTTCCTACTGATTCTTGTATTGTTCTCTTTTTTTTCCAAATTCCTTTCTTTCATTGTTCCTTTTTGTCTGGTTTAAATTGTTAGGAACTTGTCTAAAATGTCTAGTGATTCTTGGGTGTCCTGTCATAGTTAAATGTGAGGGTTTGAGAAACCAGCAGAAACGTTTTGTGTGTGTGGACAGAACTGTTCTTGATGGATGAGCTTTACTTTGAGCTGATCAGATAGAGGCTCAGCTCTTTCACTGGGAAACCATGAAAGGTCAGTATTTGTAGGTCTTTGCTCTTCCATTTAATGTGTTTCTCTATGTGGGATTCTTCAGTTATTTGCCTGGATACAACCCAGTTTGCCTCTGTTCTGGAAGACAATGTGGAAAGTAGGAAAATGAGGCTTCCACACAAAGATATTCACTTAATATCACCCTAATACTTCTATTTGGTGAAATCAGAACCTCTCTGGTTTCAGAAAGCCAGCCTTCAACAAATTATGGAGGCTGTATGAGTTACTTGCTGCATAACAAGTTACCCCTAAACATAGTGACTTAAAACAATAATAATCATTTACTATTTCTCACGATTTTGGTGGATACAAAATTCAGAAGCAGCTTATCTGGGAAGTTGTGGCTCGTGGTGTCTCACTAAGGTTATAATCAGACGTCTGCCAGGTTTCAGTCATCTGAAGGCTTCGCCGGAGCTGGAAGACCTGCTTTCCAAGGTTCTTAACTGCCATAGCTGACAAGTTGGAACTGGCTCTTGGTGGAAATCCTCCGTCCCTCTCCAAGGGCAGCCTTCTCCCAGGGCTGCTGGAGTGTCCTCACAGCATGGTGGTTAGATTCCCCCAGAGCAAATGATCCAATAGGTAGGATGAAAGCTGAAATGCCTTTTATGATGTAGCCTCAAAATTTACACACTACTGTGTCCGTAGTTTTCTAAGTCACTTAATTTAAGTCAGCCCTGATTCACTGTGAAAAGGGACTTTACAAAGGTGTGCCACTGATGGTGAGGATCATTGGGGACCACCTTGAAGGCTGTCTACCACAAAGGTTTTGTTTTACCAGTTGCTTGTATTCTTATTTCCTTATCACTAAACATTTGCAAAAATGGGGGCCAAGTGGGTGTCTTTTAGAATTTTATTTATATATACAACAAGAAATACACACACACGTAAGAAGACATATTATCGATTTTGCCTTCAAATATGAAAAGATCAAATTTGGGAAGACTACATTTCTCTGCATCCTTTCTAATCTGCTTTCCTTTATGTAATGGCTTTCTTCTCATGCTGGCTTCTTTCATAAGTGCTAAATGGCTAAAATGCCATATTTATTAGTTTTACCCAGTGAAAAAGATTTTACTTAGTAAACAAAGAGGAAAATTTCAGATAGTTTTCTGCCTTTCAGCTTTTATTTCAAGATATATAACAAATATTCATCTATATTTGCTTCTTATGGAAAGCAATATTTCAGATCGAAGATTTTTTGGGTTCTTTCAAAAGGTGGTCTTCAATCTTCTTAAGAAAACACATTAGGAGAAACGTTAACACTTCTATATGCTTCTATATGCTTCTATATGCTTTGTTTCTTTTTTCTTTTTACTTATTGCTAACTAAATGGCATCCTTTATTCAGATTCTATTAGTTTTTTTCATCCTATCCTTTTTCTGTTCTGTTCCAGGGTCTCATTCAGGATTCCTCATGACATTCTATCATCATATTTCCTTTGCCTCTTCGGTACTGGACAGATTCTCAGACTTCCTTTGTTTTTGATGACCTTGAGAGTTTTGAAGAGCACTGGTCAGATATTTTGTAGACTGAAAGTCCCTCAGTTTTGATGCATCTCTTTTTTTCAATGGCTTGTCACTGCTGATGTTAACTTTGATCACCTGGCCAAGGTAATGTTTGCCAGTTTTCTCCACTGTAAAGTTACTTTTCCTCCCATTTCTATACTCTACTCTTTGGAAACGAGTCATTAAATGCAACCCACACTCAGGGAGTGGGGAGAGGGGAGAGAAGATCCACTTCCTTGAGAGGGAAGTATGTGTGTAAGATATTAGCAGTTCTTCTCTATGGAAGACGTGCATGCAAGCTTCTAAATTATATATATTTATATGTATACATATAAATCAGTAAGGACTCTTAGATAATACTACATTGTTTACCTTATTGTTCAGATGGTTCCAGATTTGCCCATTGGGAGCTCTTTCAGTTGGCTCCTTTGTCTCTTTGGCATGTCCTATCCTTTTTGTTCTTTCTTTTCCTTTTTTTTTTTTGTTTTTTGTTTTTTTTTTTTTGTTTTTTCAGCACTTTCCTACTTCCTGGCATTTCGAATTCCTCCTGTTGATCTTGTATATTCCCTGCCTCAGCCACCAAATCACCATTCTCCAAAAAGCCCTGGTTCTTTCTATTGGTGAATTCTATTAGAATCCAAGATCTGGGTGCTGTGTTCATTGCTATTGGGATATCATTGCCTCTGGGCCCTTTCAGCAGACAGAGCTAAAAAGTATGTGCTTATATATCAATCTATGCAGATAGTCATACCGATAATAATTACTACATTAATCCATCTATAGTTAAGCTAAACATGAGTTTATAATGATGCCTCCAACTAATTCCGTATCATGTGGATCATCTAGACTTTTCCAGGGCATTCATATTGCAGTAGAGAATCTGAATATAGATTCTGGATTCAAGGCCTCCCTTTGATTAAGTAACAGAAGTCAACCAGACAGTTGAGTCTGAAGAAGTCCAAAATCCACCCTCATGGAAAGGGTCATTTTGTATATCGTTCGCTTGCTTGCTTATTGCTGTTTTCATTTCAGTTTTCTCCTATACATGGTTGTCTCTTGTTCAGTTTAGAGACCTTTTTTTGGAAATAATCACAGTGGATGATTTAGTTTAATTGAATTTCAGTATTCTCAATCTCAAAATGGAATCATTAAAATTAATATGCCCAGTTATCTTCTATGTGTTTTAACATCAGTGGTACTAAACTGATTAAGATTATTAATATTTTATGGGTTGAAATCCCAAGTGTCAGAGTATATTAGAACTGTTTAACATTAGCATCTCTTGTAGAATTTACTTTTCCCAGCAGTGAACCATTTTAAACTTCTAATCTCTAAAGACAAAATTTTGTAAGTACTTTTTATATTCACCAGCTACGTATGTTCCATTGCAACAGTGCTCTAAGCATAAAGACTGTTTTATAGTAAGTAGAAGAAGCAGCTGTTTAATTACAGTGGAATCTCACTGGAAAATTACAGTGGATCTCACTGGAAAAATAAATAAATAAAGGAACACCATTACCATCCTTATAACTATATACCTTGATAACCTTTATCTGAAATCTGAGAAAATTTTTCAACTACTTGCATCAAGATTTAAAATTATGTTAGAATGTGAATACACACAAGGTGTGCCTTTTGAATTTTAGTTCATGTATACTCTAAAAATCACAACGTCATTGAATATTATTTATGGTATTTTCCCCATAGGGTATCTGGTACAACAATAATAACAATAACCAAACAACCTTGTCTGCTAAAGGAGAAACCAAGTCCTAGAGGGATTAAGAGTAGGGTAGAAAAGCCCAGCTTAAAGTTTCAGACTAACCTAGCATGTCTCTTACACAACTCACCTACTATGGAAAAATAAAATAATCTCCCTAAGCCTCATTTTCCTTATTTTTAAATTTAGTAATGATTACATGTATTTCATGGGATTATTAATAGGATTAAATGAGAAAATATGTGTAAACCTCCCTAGTTAGTGACAGGCATGCATAATGCTCCATAAAGATTGGTTCTCTTTCTCGCCTTAGGCATCAGTGAATGAGGAACAGATACTGGATAAACTTTAATAGACTGTCTCTGATACTTATGTTATTGATAGCTTTAGATTATTTACAAAATACACAAAACACCAATTCAAACAGCCCCATGGTTTAAGCCTATTCTATTAAGGACCCTCCAAGGGGTTTGTTTTAATTGATGTGTGACCTGGAAAATAGGGAGTGGATAAGAAAATCAATTCTGACACATTGCTTTTATACACTACTGTTTAATTGTTGGTTTACTTGTGGAGTAACCCAGAAAAATAAAATATTGGGCTCAGTTTCATGGCCCCAGTGGTATCAAGGAAAGTTGTTATACTCTGGACTTTAATAGCAGTCCTGGAAGTCCATACATGATATTTCATTTCAAACTTCATCATCAGGTTGCCTGGTCCTGAAGAAGACAGGACCTAAAAAGGGAGGAAAATTATATATATGCACATATATATAATATTATATATAGAGAAATAATATATATTATGTTATAGATATTAGAGAGAGAGAAGTCAGAGAGACAAGAGAGACTAATTAACAGAACTCCATCATTCTCCCTACTCCAAACCGTTGAGCATAAAGATACCATTCTGTAAACTTATAACTATTTTATTTCTAAATGTATTATCAGAACCATATCGTGCTAAAAATTAGAAAATTACCTATAAATTGATTGTTTGCAATCTCTTTATCTTCGTCTAGATTCTCTTTGGTATGTGGCCAATACTCTAGCTTTTAATTTTAAGAGATTCAAATTTTCTTAAAAGTTTAAAAAGTGGGGTTTAACCAAATCCTCTCAAATTTACACGTTTATGTTATTGTCACATGGATATACATTTTAATTTGTTCCTACAAAGATTTTATCCATAGATATCTTAAGATTAAAATGAGATTTTCACTCACAACTTAAAAATGAAGATGTGCCTTAGTTATCTTGAAAATATTTGTTTTAGAAGTTAAATAATTGTGTGTGTTCAAAAATAGCAACGCATGCTTGTAAATTCATTTGTTTCATTCATTTTTGGAAGGCATCATGATGTTATGCTCCAGATGTTTGCAGGTGCAAATATTTAAAAGATCACAATTGCAGGAATTTGATCCTAGTCACTCACAGCTGCAAATGATTATATGGTTAGCTCCTCATTTACAGCAGCTCATCAAGAGCTAAGAGCATATAGGCAGAAGACTCTGTGATGGTGATATAACAATACAAAAACATTTAGGTAATGCTTACATTTTAAATAATGTCTTTGTGTGAGTAATCATATTTGATTCTTAAAGACTATACGCCTTTGGAAATAATGTATCATCTTTTTCTCTGATTGGCTGTTTCTCTCCCTTGTTTTTTTCAACTGCTGTTTAAAACCAGCCTCTCCAATCTTACTCTTAGTCACACTTGTCCAAGGAGCTGTTGGTGGGGCATACTCTTTCCCCTTGGGATACTGACTGGTTCGTAAGAGTTTTCTCTGATAATCAGAAGTGATCTGCTCACATTGTTTCAGTACACTTGACCTTTTAAACTTACTGGTAAGCTTCCTTTGACTCTCTAGAGGAATGTCCTCTGTTCATTTGTGGGCAAATATATGACCACTAAACGATAATTACCATATCATCCTGTTTCCCCAGGGACATACCTCAGCAACTGTTGTATAATATTTCAGTCCATAATCATATCATTACAGTTTTATACACACACAAATCTCCCACATTATTTTCCAGCTCAGGAGAGAAGTCCTGTTCTCTCTTAGAGACTTCCTTCAACTCTGCTTTTGACCTTAGGATTGGAAGTTAAAGTAGTATTGCTCTTTTCAGTAAACTTCTAAAATGCTTGTCTCAGTTATAGATGGATGTGCAACAAAGCATCCCAAAGCTTAACAACACAATTCTTTTGTTTGCTCATAATTGTGTGGGTCTGGATTTTGGTCTGGATTTAGTTGGCAGTTGGTCTGCTAGTCACTCTTAGGATAACCTATGTGGCTTTGATGTTTTGGTGGCTTGACTGGGGGTGAGTGATTTAGTATGACCTCACACATAAGTCTGGGTTGGTTCTGGCTGTCAACTGGGTCATGTAACCCAGAAGACTAGCATGAGATTCCTTGCATGTTGGTGGAAGAGTTCCAGTCAACAGCATAAGAGGGATAGTCCAAATGTGTAAGTTATGTTTCCAGCTTCAGCTTGTTTTATGTTTCCAAGGTGTCATTGGTCAAAGCAGATTATCGAGGTCAAGTGTCAGGGTGGGAGGGAACTACACAAGTACATGAATACAAGGACATTATCTACTAGAGGACATTAGCATATCAGTCTACTGTATACTTTCACATATTCACATGGTTATTTAAGGTGAAAACGTCAAGGGACAAGATTGGCAAGCTATTTTTCTTAAGTTGACATGTGGCACTCATTAATCTGGAGAATTTAAAAGATCTAAAATCATCCCTGTGATGTTTTCCTGACAAAAGGTATTGTGAGAACACTGAGGCACTAAGTTACGTTATATTTTTTCCTGGTTTGATGTGTATTTACCAAAGTCAGAATTGATTAATAAAACCAGAATATCTCTTTGGAATTTTATAGAGAGAACTCTAGCTGTGGTTTGAACTAAGATAATATCAGGTTAAGATCACTCATTTCCTAATAGGGATGGCCTTCCTTATGGGATCCTCATATCTCATCGACTAAGGCTCTTGAAACCTCTGAACAGAGCTGGGCTGGGTATAGCTTTGTCTAGGTGAGTGATATCTAGACATTTTTATCTTACACTCTGCTACTAAGAATCATTTTTAAGTACTCATCATAATATTTGTATGTTAATTCATGCAATACTATACTAATACATTTTAAATATAAAACATACAAATATACTCTAAAACATAGATTAAAATGATACAATAACAAATACATGGTAGCAGTGATTCTAATATTTTCTTCCAGGGCTGCACAGGATTGGCATGCTCATTTGCCACATAGGAGGACCACTGGCCTGGGTGTCTAGTTTTTCCTCATTTTCAAAGCCCATCAGTAACCCTCTCAGTTTACACAGTTTTTTAAAAATGTATATTAATATGTACATAATTAATAATTAAGATAGACATAATTTCTATACTAGGTTGGTGAGACTCTTCTATTTCTTTTAGGTGGCTGCATAGTCATACTTCAATCTTGGTATTCATTATATTTAGATCTCAAAAATTAGTGCTAGTCCTGTATTTCTCTCATTGCCCAGCAATTGTGACAAACTTACTATAGCTTATGCCCTGTAAGTACATTTATCACTATTATAACATTCCCTTAAATATTTTTATAAGGCAAGTTATCAGTTTAAGCATGTGTTGAAATGCTCAATTTAAAATTGTAAATACGCTGAATCCTTGGCACTTATTCCTTCGTCACAAAAGAAGTTCTTTAGCAGCTACACCCAAACCGTCAGTGAGGCGGAATAGAGCTTTTTATCATTGATTAATCCATAGGATTCCAAAATATAATAAGGAAGTACTTTATAGATTAAATTAGTTGCCTTTCACACACATAACAAGGTGTTGATAGAATAAGTGTTTTTTGCCAGTTGAATTTTTTAAATGTATTTGCCAAAGTGCAAATGTTTGCAACTCAGAGCCCTGTGAAATATGTAAAGCGATTCCAATCTTTTCCCAATTTGCAGAAGGAAAAAAATGGGCTAATCTACTCCTCAAACTAGCGGTGTTTTTTCTATGATTAGTTGTTTCAATTTATTTCTGCACAGAAGGAAACAGCATTATGAGCAGATGTTTTACTAGGGCTTTACGTTTCAAAACATAATATATTTTACACCAATATATTCAATATTCATTTCTATATTCTGGCTTCATTTTAAATTAAAGAAAAACGGTGCTGAATAATTATATCAAATTTCACAAATTGCCTTGTTAGGAATTATTGCATGATAATAGATTATTTGCTTATGAACTAATTAACTTTTATCCTAATAATTATGAAATTGGAATGTAACGTTAACAGGACTGGAATACAGACTTTTGTCTGCGACTTTGATGGGAAGTTTGTACATATATACACATACCTATATATTCTATTGGGAATTTAGTGTTTTATTTACAGTAAAACCAAAAATAGATAGCAATGACAGAAAAAATTAAAGATCCTTCATCAATGTAAATTTGAAAATGAATGGAAGCACAAATTAAAATCATTGTGTGTGTCAGGTTATAAATTTCCTCTAAGAAGATCAGTTATTTTCTGGGAGGAAGGCAGGTAGATTAATATGATGCTGTTTTAGGCTTTGAAACTTTATATTTCATAAAGACACCTGAAACACCAGTATCTTTGCCTAGCAATTGCACGGCCACATACCTGAAATTCCACAGCATAAGTAAAGATGGGCTAGTATCTCGTAGTTTGACTTAGAAAATAAAAAAAGAAAAACTATAACTAAAATATAATAGTTGTCAAGAGAATTTAACTCCCATATTTAATGAGTTTTTAATATATTAGCAATATGCAATTTAGAATCGGTATATGAATATGTAATTGTTCTTATTTTGGGGAAAAATGCTTTTCTTTTGAAATGAGGTAGATTTATCAAGAAGCTAGTGTAGCTTAATCTTAAGGCCCTTCCTGACAATGTTTTCATATGGTTACGTGTTTTTGTCAAATTGTCAAAAGTAAGTTATTTTGATCACAATTGATTAGAATCATTATCTCTGTATCAGATTTTTTCTCCATCACAATTCCCCTCTGATGGGTGGCACTGAAGAGACCTTAGGCATTTTTGTGGATTTAAATAATAGGAAAATGAATTGGAGAACATTCGGGGATGGGGGCAGTAGATTATGTTTATGTGGCTCACTTCCATGTCACTTCCATGTATAATTAAATTATTGTCACCCTCTCCACTGTAGGAACAGCTTCCAGATACATTCCTATCACTTACTGTGCTGACTCCCTCAGCATAGTGAATGAATGTACAGGGTGAGAGACCCTATTATAAAAAGAAAATTTCTTATGATATAAATAGTGGAGCATAAACAAGATTCAAAATATATGAAGCCAAAAACTAGTCTGTGGTAAAGTTATATAGAACAGTGTGAAGCAGATAATTTTAACAGTGTGAAGCAGATAATTACCAAAAGTATTGTTTACTTTAAATTTTTTTTGATTTTGGGTTGATTTATCAGTTTTGTAGAATTTGTAACTTTTGTGCTCTACTTTCTCCTTACAAATAAATATACACTTGAAAACTAATTTTTGGATTTTTTTCTCAAAGAGAGCCCCCACATTGTTAACCCTCAAGCTTCATAAAATCTGGATACTGTCCTTAATAAGAACACCTTGTACTTTTCTCAGTTGAGGAGAGTGTCTTCCCTATAGGCATTTCAAAATGTGTGAGGGCAAGAATGTTAATTGTCCTGTAATGCAGGGAAACTTTTCAGTGAAAAGCTGCCGCATTGTACTGATAAACAACATATGATATACTCAATGCTCTTTTTCCAGTATGGAGATTTAATAACATTTTTCTTTTTGTTTTGAAATATTGCATCTTGTTATATTTTTCTAAATGTAGTCTAACATTTTTTTGTGCTTAAAATTATTTATGTCATGATCAATTATTGTGATTTTGTTGTACATGTAATTTTAGTTGGATATATATTTACATATACATATATATATATATATATATGCATACACACACTAGGAATGGGACCTAATGGATAAGGACTTACTGCACAAGAGTTTTGATAACTTTCTCTTTGATCCCTTGCCTTTCTCATGAAGGCAGAGCTGACCTCCTTATCTATTCTCCATTTTCCAACTTAAATTAAAACAATCTACTTGGAGGGTTCATAGTAGAATGGGCTTAAGCCTCAGGAATGTATGTTGTTGAACAGCATGACTTTTAAAGTGCCTTCCAATGTCAACAATATAAGAGAATGATAGTGCTTTCTAGATGAGATGCACAATAATTAACTTTATTTTACAGAGGAGGAAATAGAGGAAAAATAAACTTGATTAATTTGCCCTCAGATACCATAGCAAATTCAGAGTTAGGATTTGAATCCAAGAGCTGAATTCCAGAACCTGTGCACAAACCACCAATTTAGAATCTTGCTTCTACTCAGACCATGACACTACTCTAACATGGATCTTTTTATTAATCAATCACTGTTCTTTTTCTTCTCCATCACTACCCCTTAAATTTGAAAAAACACTGTCAAGTAATCACAGCCATTGTCTCATTACCTTCTGTGTCAGCCAAGTAAATGTTGCTCTCAGATCTTCAACTGGGGGGATCATAATTGATCAAATATCCCTGTTTACTGCTTTCTGAAATGCATAACCTATTGTACTGAGGGCACATTTCTCATGGTTGCTCCCAACCAATGCCTGAGCTTAGCAGAAATACCAAGACAGGCTCATTCCTGGGAAAGTGGGAATCCTCCAGTGGGTGACTTTGGCTCAAGGATTCCCAATTGGTCATGTTAAAATTGTTTAGAACTGCACTCCTGTCTAAGACTCATCCTACATTCCTTCTTTCTCTCTTTTCTTCACAAGAGTTACAGCTGCATCATGGTCTGACAGCTCTCCCAGTCTCCTTGGGCTCTCTCCGTTTTCCCTACAGGTGTTTCCATAATAAATTGCTTGGATGTCTAATTCTATATTGGTATCTGCTCCTTGGAAGAACTTAATTAACATTTATTCTTACCAGTTAGCCGATAACACGAAGTGAAGTTTTGGGTTCTTTACTTTCACTAGGCAGAATCCTGACCCAGTTCAAAGGTTGCATGTGTTTGTATTTATCACCAAAATCATTGTTCCCATTCCATTATTACTTCTAGCTATAAAGGCATGTCAGAGACTTATGGAGACCTGAAATCTGGTTTCTAGAAAAATAAGCTATATTTTACCATAGTTTACATTTCTCATTTTAAAATAATCATTATTCCTGGAAACAATTTATCCAAAGACATAAGTAAAGTTTGTGGTTGAAAAATTAAATTAGATTTTATTAAAAACATCATTGTCTTTAGGATGTCACTTAATAATATAGACTAGATATTGACTATTTTTACCTGGTGGCATCACCCTATGATTATTTTATATTTAAGCATATTAAATCAGCAAGCATTTATTGCACATATAATATATGAAAGGCACTGTGTGAGGCATTGTATAAAAAATGGATAAATGATAACTGAACATGTTTCCAATATTCACAGACTCCCGATATAGTGAATTATACAAATGTGTATGTAATTAATGACAACATAAATTAGTTAGGATGGTGGTGGTGGACAGGAAGGAAGTAAGGAAGAGGTAAGAAAAATTTAAAGTAACTATGAATATAATATAATATTGTTCCCAGGAAGCTGTAAGTATGCTGAAAGACTGCATTTCGAATCTTCCGTGGAAAGCTTCTTTTAATGGCATGATATTTTAAAAGTTAGAGTCAGTTAGGTTGGAGGAAAGGCTTTAGAAAGCATAAGTGTTCAATATCATGATATATTTATTTCCTCAATTAAGGACCTTAATTAAGGAAGCTATGACAAATAGGTGAATGGTCAGAGAATTAATCCTGAACTGAATATTTATGGCCACAAAAGTCTCCCAAGCAAATCGTCTGCTGATGTGCTAATGTTCATCCTTCCTCAAGAGAACGGGGTAATTTAAAAAATATTGTGGTACTCTTTTATCCTTATTCTTCCCTTGGAATGCAAAAAGGTAGCTATTTTTAAGAATTTGGGAATAGTGAACCCGTTGTATACAGTATTTATGTTTATTGCCAGCAATTTTCCTTTTTTACAAATCTAACTCTTTCTGAATGAAAGGAGCATGGAAGAACGATCAGAGTACAATGGCCAAATACTTGTATATAATCTCACATCCCCCTTCCAAAAACCTCATTTCACTCCACTCCCACTCCACCTGCAAACGACACTTGTCGCAACTGTGTCACTTCATGTCGAAGGAAATATTTGGACTGAATTTGTCTGTTGGTATTAATTTTCCTACATAAAAAGTTTTATGGTATCAAATGAATCCCCAGCTAATATTGTGTAGACATGCTAATATATAGTCTTCTTAGGAGGAGAGGGTCAATTTTCCAAGTATTATTTTACTTATCTAACTCAAATTTCCCCCTTCTTATGCATATGAATTTTAAAAAATTGGAGTAAGGCTAACAGAGAAAATTTGAAGATAGAGACTATTTCCATCTTCTAATAAATTTATGCTCCTAAGGTCTTGAGCCAATACCCATATTTATAGAAATCCAATTTAACATCAATGTCTCTGAATTTGTGCTATGTTGAGCTATTCACTTCCTCTCTTGTTTATACAGAAGCTTTCTTCTCTCAATATAATGATTTATTCTATGTGCTCCAAGCTTGTACTTTGCATTTTCCATTTTTCTATACTACAGAATTAAAATTAATCATATGAGAAAGATAGGAAGTGAGTCAGAAAGTCTCTCTTCCTTATTCTTTTCAATATGAGCCTCCAAAATGTCCAATTCCTAAAATCTACTACAGAAGCTTTCCTCTATTTGCTAACAAGATATCAAATGGTGAATTCCAAAGGTATTACAGCAGTCACGTAAAGCGGGTTTAAAGAAAATGCACTGGGGAAATAAAATACTATGTTCTCAAGTAGAAAAATACTTCTATAAAGTGGGACCATTTCACATGTTTTTTGTTAATATCTGAACTAATGAGTGTGTGGCACGTTCGTCTTCCCTTGACCGTGGGTATAGATTGCTCCTGCAGAAACTACCACTAACGTGGAACTCACTTTGTTAAACTTTTAACATCATAAACCTGATGGCATTACCTAGTGCTGCCCTGCCTTCACACAGGCTGAAGAGAGGGAAAGGCATTTCCCTGAATGCACAATCAATATAACTATGATTTTTAAAGTAATTTCAGGCTATAGAATAAGCTTCCTAGATAATCACGATTAAATTGTTCAAAAGTGTAATATTATATCTTTCTGTTTGCTAGTCACATGAAAATTTCCTATTTAAACTTAGGCAGATAGTATATGCATTTTTATCTGCATCATTTCATTTTCTCAGTACAGCAGTGATCTGCATACATGTCACATTGTTGTATTCTCTTTTTCCTTCTCTATTTTTCTCTGTCATCTTTTCTTAATGTTCTTTCCTACAATTTCTAGCCCATCCTGTTAATGTTTTTTCCATCCGTCTTTTTTCTTCTTCCCTGTCTTTGTTGCTATATTCTGAATTATTCTGAGTTTCCCCTATAATTCTTTATTCTCCTCTACATCTTTCATTCCTTTTTTTCCCCCTGACTTTCCCATTTTTTCTCTATCCACGTCTTACATATTTCTAATGGCAACATGATTTCCCTTTTATCAAAGTGTAAGTACCACATTAAAACTCTATTACTGGTAATAGACTTAATGTGAAAATACAGATTACCTATAATTTATGACAAAGTAATTCTATGTCTTAGTCACTATAATGAGGTGCCAATTTAATTTAAACATATTAGATATTCACCAAAGGGGTACTGAGCTCTTCTTATGCATTTAGTGCAGAACTGATCATTACCTAATACCTAAAAAGTCATCCTGTAAGACTTTTAGCATAATAAAGTTATTTTGGGTCCTAAACCACAAGAAGAAAACAAAATTAATAACAGCAAACACTTTGTACTAGATATTATATCTCCTTTCCTTTTGTTTATTCTAGAAATGAATTCATTTATTTACCTATTTCAACTATTTTTGATGAGAGAGTGGAGTAATATTAAGATTCTTATAAAGAGATGGTAATAAAGGAAGTTTAATAGACAGTTCCTGAATTACCTGTGTAGCACTCACATATGCCCTTGGGATATTCAACCATTTGTTCAGCACTTAGCACTTGCTAAATGACAAAACTCTATAAGGCACCAGGGATGCAATGATTAATAAGACATCATCACTTTTCTGGAAGGGTTTATAATCCAGCTGAGGAAGATGGACAGGTGAGCAGATAATCATAGCACCTTATGATGCAGTAATGAGAAGCCACGGACCTATCTGAGCACATAAGAGCTTCTTCTAACCCAGAGTGTTAGGAATTCAGGGAAAACTTCCAGAAGAAGTGGTGCTTTCGTTGATTTTTGAAGGATGAAATGTTGTTTATAAAGTGAGGAGGCAAAATGAGGTGCAGGTTAAAGTGGGGGTAGTGAAGAACACTCTGGGGAAAAAAATAGCATTTTCAAAATCTTAGAAGCAAGAGAAATTCTGGAAAATGTTTATCGTAAATAAACAGTTCAGAAGTTCAAAACATGAGTTATGGAGTATGTGTGTAGGATAGGGAGAAAAATAGTGGCAAGACAAAAAGGCCTAGAAGGAACGAGGAACCAGACAACAAAGAGTCTTTGGTGGCACTCTAAGGAGCTTGTACTTCACCCTGAAAATCATCAAAGCCACTGTGGAGTCCTGAGCAAAGCAATGCCCTTAGCAAACTGGATATTTTAAAACATCAAAATGTGGAGAACGGATTGGAGAGGCAACATTTAAGGCACAGAGGCCATTTAGGAACTTGTTACAAGCTGTTGAGAGGTGATGTTGATGTGTTCAGCTGTTGAGTGGTTCATGTGGTGCAGGATGCGATGAAGAATGATTCCCTAAGTTAGTGGCAATAGATGAGTTTAAGACAAATTTATGAAGGAGGTAGAAATGAGAGGATTTGACTTTTGCTTGGATGTGGGGATTAGATAGTAAACAGGTGTCTGCTTTAGACAACTGGGTGTGTCCCAGTGCCCGTGGTGAGATGGGGACAAATCGCTATTGCCTTGGTAGGTGGGGTTGTAGGGAGTTCTTTTAGGTTCTGTTGATTTTGCAAAACTCTTGACTCTGAGAAGTGGAGACATCCATCAGACAATGAAATAAGTGTGGCAGGATATTTCATTGTTGTATTACTTCCTACACTCTTCCTAAAACCCCATTCTCCCTCTAGGCAAATTTTTTCCTTTGCTTCAGGACAGATTTCTGTCTGAGACTAAAGTAGAGCTCACTATCTAAGGGAATTTTTGCAAAGGATAAGATGGGGTTTATTGGAAGAGCCAAATGGAGAGAGGGACCTTCAAGATAGGAATAGAGTCAGTAGTCTGCTGATCGCAGATCTTGCTGGAAGTCTGTCTTCTGGTGTTACTCTGGGAGCTGACAGGACATCATAAGGAAATAATATTATATATCCCTTAAGAGGCTCTCTCACATTCAACAAAATTGTCTTTGCTCAAGAGTGGTAGGTAAGCCATGTAATCTCCTGATTCAAAGAAATATTTGGGCTTGGAAAAATACAGATATCAGTTACTAAAGTCTAGCAGCCCTTCCTTTTTCCAATTAAATATCCCATATTCTTGTGAGTCCCCGGAAGGATGCTCCCCATCTTCCGAACTTCACCTTATCATGTAACTGATGATGAATACTCCAAGATTCAGATGGGACAGGCCTTGAGTCTGATTTAAATTGTTTTTTAAAACTGAAGTACTACAATCTTATCACACTCTCAAATGTTGAGTAAGATTTCTACCCGGTGTATATGGATGTGAATGTCAGGGAAAGATTTTTGAAAAGTAACACATATAGTTGGAGTAGAAAGTGATAAAATTAGGAGAATAAGTGATTGAGTTTTAAGATTCCAGATGAACAGCAGATTTGTGCTTTGTTTTTGTTTTACTTTGTTTAATTTTTGCGTAATAAAAACTGCTGTAATTCAATGGCCCCACTAAATGCTCATGTCTTTCACATCCAGACATATGACTTTAGCTCCTCTCTCCCTCTCTGTTTGCTAGTGTGAGTGTCACCCATCTGTGCAACTCAGAGGTGGAGTCTCAAGGTGCATGGGTTTCCTAGAGCTGCCATACCAAAGCGCTATCAATTGAGTGCCTTAAACAACATAAATGAATTGTCTCATAGTTCTGGAGGGTGGAATTCTGAAGGGTTTGGGTTGGTTACTTCTACAGGCTGTGAAGGAGAATCTATTCTGCATCTCTCTCTTGTTCCTAGCGGTTTGTTACAGTCTTTGGCATTCCTTAGCTATAAATGCATCACCCCATTCTCTGCCTTTAGGTTCACATGGCATCCTCCCCATGTGCATGTCTGTCTCTGTGTCCAAATTTCCCCTTTCTTAAGGACACCAGCTGTATTAGATTAGGGTCCACCCTAATGACTTTATTTTAGCTTCATTTCCTCTGTAAAGACCCTATTTCAAAAAAAGATCACATTCTGAGTTACTGGGGTTTAGGATGTCAACACATCTTTTTTTTGCAGGGGACGCAATTTGACCATAACACAAAAGTATCATCAGGAGATAAGAGGAAATCCCCTTCTGATGCTGAGTTCCTCTCTCTCCCAACATATCTTTTGGTTATTCTGCCTCCCTTGCAACAAAGGTAAAGAAGAGAATAACCTTTGCCAGTTGTCTTTTGTAATAAACGTCTGTTTCTACCATTCTAATGACCATCTTTTTGATTTCATGAAAGTGTGAAGATAGAGGATGGAAATCAAAAATGAAAAAAAGGAAATCATCGTCACTACTCTAATTTAATGCTACATTTACTAAACTTCTCCCCCTTCCAACAGGCAATGGGGCTACTAAATCTCCATGAATCTTAGAATGTGGTGGTCTAAGTGGTTTGAAATCCATTTCTGCTATCTACTAGCTGTCTGACTTTAGTCAACTTGCTTAACACTTGTGCCTCAGTTTCCTCATCTGTAAAATGCCAATAATACCAATATCTATCAAATAGGATAGCCAGGAGAAGTAAATGAACCCATATATGAAAAAGAACTTTGGATCCTATGTAGCACAGAAGACTGCCACCTGCATATTGGTTGTTGTTCTAAGGAATACTAAAGCCATTGCTGGAAATTCCTGTCAGTGAAAGTATTATATGACTGGAAGACATACTTTGCTAACCTGTATTGGGTGATGGCTAAGACCCTCTAAAGAAGGAATGCCTAAGTAACAAAACTTAATCTAAACTGCATTCTAGAGAAGATGAGTTGGGTTAAAAGAAGGGCATTAATTTGCTGCGTGGGTTATGCAAATTTCAAGACAAAGCTGAATCACACTGACCAACATAGAAGAGGCCAAAAGCTGTCATTAGCAGTCCTTCCTCTCTGCCTTTGCTTACACATGATGAATCCTTTCTCCCACTAAATTTGGGACAAATTGTTAAAGGATATTTCTTTGAGGGATTGCTAACCTATTCACTTGCCTGGAACCTACATTTCTCAGCCAGCTAGAAATTCTTCTTAACTCTGCACTCCAAGCTGTCAAAGTGGTTGTTATCCCTGCAACTTTGGTATTTCCTACTGCAAGTGTTTGAGGGCCACTGTGGATTATACAAACCATTGGGTGTAGACTCTGTATAACTTTGTTGCTATGACTAAAATGATTTTAAAAGATAAGTTGCAAAACAGAATTCTGGAACACACTTCATTCGTAAGTTGGGGATTTACTAGACAATGTTATACAATCGATCCATGTCTCAAAAGATGAACAATGCACTTTATCAAATTACTGAGGCATCTTAAAGGATTGAAATAAGATCCTCATGATATCATACATTTTTTTGCCTCTTCCCTCTCTCCTCTTCTTCTTTCCATCCTTTCTTCCTTTCTCTCTCCCTCCCTCTGTCACTATTTCTCTTTCCCTTCCTCTCTCCCTTTCTCTCTGTCATCTTGCTTATTTAAGCTTTCTATTTCCATTTAAATCTAAGCTGCTACCTTAAAAAAAATGACTTTGAAAATAACCTCTGAAAAAAAAGAAGTTGAACTTGTCAGGTCCTGGTCCTCTCTCTGCCATTTACTAGATGCATGACCTTGGGCAAGTTATATAATCTCTCACGCTTCTGTTTCTTCATCTGTAAAATGAGGTGGGTCAAACTAGGTGATCTTTAATATCCTTTTTTCTGCTTTAAAAAGTTTGAGTCTAAGTATGGTAACACTGATTTCTGAACTAGTGCCAATTAGCTGTTTTATAATTCTATTTAAACCTTGGAAGATATTTGCAAAACTCGGGCCTAAATATAGATGTTGTAAATTAAAATATACTTTTGGAATCTTTCATGGGAATAGATTTCTAAAAATAAAAATAAATTGACTATTAAAACCCAGAAAACATAAAAATATATAAGAGAAAAAAATCTTTCTGTAAAAAAGTCATTCTAAGCCTGTGAGCTGGACTGAAATGAAGTGTTTCTACCAAGGAAATTCCATCGTTGTATTTGATTTTTATTCAATTTTAAGATCTTGATAGCTGGAGCCAGAATGTAAATTATTAATACTAGTATTAATTGAGATCTGTTGCAGAGGGAGGACCAGAATAAAATGATTTATATTTAATTGTGTTGATGCGAGTGTACTTAGATCTTTCTTCTCTTTCAATTATATTTCTTTTGTTTCTCGGTACCCAAGTTTAAATCTTACTGTATGTGACACACTGGTATTCAAGAGGCATTAAATAGTGGCATACATCACACAAATAGATGGGTGGTGGGTGGGGGAGGGACATTTAAATATGTATAACTATTACACTTAATAAGTGTGTATTACATCCTATTAGCCTTAGTGAGGTGTTATAATCTAACCATTCTGTACCATGTTCACATTAATATGCAAATGGAATTAGAATACAAAATTAAACGAAAATGAAATTTGGAAGCTAATTGACATTTTTGTCACAAAAGCTCAGAGAAACACTATTTATGGTTTAATGGTAAAAGGCTAACATGTCATTCTAGGGAGGGGGCCACATCAATCTCAGCTACAGTTATTTCCTGAAGTACAGAGCAAAGCACTGTTTGTGTCTGCACGTTGCCAGCCTCCGTCACGTAGGTGGTCCCATCACTGTAAACCTGCACTAAATTGCTACCATCCATTATACACAGTGACTGCCTGGAAGGCTGCCTGGCACTGACTTACACAGGCCATCTATTCCTGTCAGAAATATGATATGTCACTGACAAAAGCTTAATTACACCATTAATTAATAGGACAATTTTCAAAATGCCTTGAAATTCAGCTTGACACTCATTAGTGCCATTTATGAATAATTTCTCCCAGGGAATACTACTCTCAGAAGCACTTTAAAACGAAACACAGTTTTAAAACGAAGATATCTGTAAAACAAAATAAATACGTCATTACAAGCTGCTTTTCTCTCTCAGTCTCTCTCAAATATGACCTATCTGTTCAACAGTGGCAAAGATGTTTTTTTAAATATTTCAATTATTATTACAGTTTCCCACGAAATGCCCCATTTTATTTATTTTGTGTTCACTTTAGAAATTCAGGCACTTGGTTTTCAGTCTTTTAGAATCCTATTTATTTTTTTAAAACACATCATGTTTTAAATTTTAAATAGTAATAACAAGGCATTAACCTCAAAAGAGAATTCTAAATATTTATCAGCAGGAAAAGTATCGTTTTTCCCCTCATTTTTCTTTATCTTAGCAATGTCACGTGTGGCGAGAAGGAAAATAAAAAGAGGAATTC
This sequence comes from Equus quagga, assembly GCF_021613505.1. NCBI lineage: Eukaryota > Metazoa > Chordata > Mammalia > Perissodactyla > Equidae > Equus > Equus quagga. The sequence goes on along the minus strand of NC_060272.1, from coordinate 40,059,945 downwards.
GGTGGGGGGGGTCACAATTTCACAATTGATTCTTACTTATCCATCCTGTTGATTCTTTGATTCACTAAATTTTTGTCGTATATATTTTTTTTTAGGTCAGCAACCTACCACTTCAGGGCGCTTTGCTGCAATTCATGATAAAAAGTATAAGAAATTATTTAATATTACAGCATCATCGCCTTCCCAAATTCCCTTTTGACAGGCAGGCCAGCATGACTAAACTGTTTAAAGCCACAGCATACTGTGCATAATTAATCCCCTCTTTGTGACTGTTTGTTATTTGGCTATGGTAGTTCTCTGATTACTGCACTATATTATGGCAAACTGGATGGGATTGCAAGGTTAAAGCCGAATTAGTTTCTCCTGAAAGGTGAAGGGAAGAATTGTACATTTCAGATAAGGAACCTCAACTGGAAAACAGAGATAGGTGACAGAATGAGAATAAAACCTTCTTTGTCCAAATGTAGATCTCAGTGTACCTAGATGTGCCTGGGTTATTGGATGTTTCTTTTTATCTTGAGTTGGGCCAGGAGATAAGAAGTCCGGATCACAACCTGCTGCCTATAAGGTTGTATCAGGCCTTGAAAAATGATTCCTGGCAATGTTGAGGGGGGTTATCAGATTATCTGAAAAGGTATCTCAAATAAACTATGCCAATTCCCTTTGAAGATTACTCTGTTCCTCTAAATTCCACATTGTTACTGTCTTTCAAACCCATTTACATTTTCCACTGCTCGCCCAATATCTTCGTTCATTCCTTTACAATCTCTCACTTGGATCACTGCAACAGATTCTTTTCTGACTTTCTTGATTCTGGTTATGCTTCTGTTCAATTTATTTCTGTATTACAGTACCAACTAATTTTCTCAGATAAACTGGAAAACACTAATTCTTGGCAATAGTCATTTTGGAAAGGGATGGAAAAGTCCATGGTCAAATGAGTTTGGAAAACACTGCGTAGTAAATCTCCCTCTGTGACATTGGTAATGAATGTCAACATATAAATGACACCATGAAGTTACAAATTAAAGAATTCTATTTAATTGTATTTAACCCAGTTGCTCATTTATATATTTGATGACAGAAGGCTTACATTATGCTCTAAGAAATAAATGTGGCCGTGACATTGTGACACTTAGCCTCAAAGGCGACCAGTTGATTACAGAATAAATTCCCCACTCCTTTGCATTTTATTCAAGGCTTTTTAGTATTTAATTTCTGATTATTTGCCCCTCCCCACTTCACACTTTTTCTTCTTTCACAACGTTTGTTCAATTTTGAACAAATACTAATACATTAACCTTCCCATCTCACTTCTAAGCTTATATATTTGTTGCTCCATCTGCATGGAATGTTCTCCCCATCCTTTTCTTGATTATCTTCAGGTCTCAGGAAGCCTACACTGACCACTAAGACTAGGGTACAATCCCCTTGCCTGTGACCCCATAATATTTTTACTTACTACTATATGTTTTTTACCTTTTAAGTCCACTAGAAAGGTAGCCATTTGAAGGTAGGGGATATAGTTTGCTCTCCATTGTGTCCTTAGAATCCACATGGTGATGGATGGTTAGATTTTATCTGAGTAAGTCATGCAATAAATTGTTTGCCAAGATTGAGATCAATAACACATAGAGGTAGTTTAATGCAGATGAAAGAAAAAAAAATCAATTTTCTCTAATTTAGAAGACATGGAGTATTTTGCCAGTGAACTATTATATAACATAACCAGCTGAGTTATCGTGGACAAGTGACTTAGCCTCTCTCTCTAGATGTTATAGAGAGAACTGAGGACATGAAAGGAGAGGGAGAAATGAAGAGCAAGAAAGAATATTTTGAATACAGGCATAGCAAATCAAATTTCTTCACTTCCTTTTTATGGATTCTTTCTGTCTCCAAATTTAACCTGTCTTATTTTTAGGTTGACATCCCTTTTTTTTTCTTTGTTCTTGCAACCCCAAACACAAGGATCAAAAAAAAGGCAAAATTGTGATGTGTTAGTAAGAGAAAGGTGTTAAATCACCTGTCCTATGATCCGTTCATTCTCTTCACCAGGAGGAAGCCCCTAGAGAAAAGAAGCAAAGGCAAGTGGCTAAAATTAATCTCCTTGTAAACCAGACTTCCTTGTAAGTAGACAAGTGATGGTATTTGCTTGAAGAAAAAGAACTTGTTTATGAATAGTCCTTGGCAAGATGCCCCTGCATGGATGAATGGTAGTAAATAGAACCCAGAATCTATGAAACTAGTTTTCTGGAGAATGTCACATGAGCTGTTCAACACCCTGGAATATCAAATGGGGATGTAATGCTCCCCACTATGTGAGGGATCTCATGAATGTCACTTAGAGACCTTAGTTATTCTGAGCCAGAGGGGCAGGTCCAATCAGGAAGAGAAAACCCGAAGCCCTGTCCATAATGTTCCTGACCTGTCTCTGCTCTAATCTTTATCCTTGAACGTGTTCAGTAAACACTGATACTAAGATCTCTGGTTCATCTGGTCTGACTTAACTTACTGATCCTGCATATTTGCTCAGTTAGTCAAATTGTTGTGGTTTCCTTAAGCTGCCCAATTGTTTTCTCTTTGCCTCTCAGTGATGCTGTTCCTTTCCTCTCTCTTATCCTCTCACACCTTAAAGTCTGAAATTTTTCAAAGTTAAATCAATTGATACTAATTTAACTGGGCTATTGACTTTTTTTTTTTTTTTTTTTTGAGGAAGATTAGCTCTGAACTAACTGCTGCCAATCCTCCTCTTTTTGCTGAGGAAGACTGGCCCTGAGCTAACATCCATGCCCATCTTCCTCCACTTTATATGTGGGATGCCTACCACAGCATGGCTTGCCATGCGGTGCCATGTCCGCACCTGGGATCCGAACTGATGAACCCTGGGCCACCGAAGCAAAACATGCACACTTAACCACTGTGCCAACCGGGCCGGCCCCAATATTCACATTTTTAACATAGCTATTAAAGCACTGAGCCAAAGTAGAACAATTCTGATGGTAGAATTTAAAGCCTTATCATAGAAGAATGTCTTTTTTAGTGGATTTAGTGTTGTTTGGTCGTTTTACCAACTAAACTAAAATTGTTGCTGACTTCTCTGCACTTCTTAGTGTGCGTGTAGCATTGTGAGTCTCCACATCTGAACCAAATTTTGGGTGGGGGCCGTCTGTCACTGCAGGTGACCACAATATTAGACTACCTCATGTCTGTATTGGTTTACCAATCTCTGTATTAGCCAGTTTACTAGTTACCCTTTTAAATGAAATAATGAGGAAATTCACTTAGTCTACACTTTCTGATTCCAGAAAGTGGAGCTAGCCATCAGAATTTTGGCATTACCTACTTTGGAATAGAGTGTTTTAGTGTATTTCAAATCACTGTTTTATAGAAAGCCCTTCCTGTTTACATATTACATCCCTTTGTGACTTCCCAGACATTTTCCTTCAATCTCCGAAATAAGATCATAAAATCATTACTAGTTAAAAGAAGAGGAAAAGAAGTAATATTATTGTAGGAAAGGATACCGATAAGCAAGATAATTAGTTCAAAAATATCTAAGAGTTGGGAGAGGCAATGCTACAATAAATGACGGCTGGGCATCGCTAGGCCTTAAGCACTGAGAATTAAGGACGATAAAAATATAACCAACACTTACTGGCCACATGTAAGCGTCACACATTGAGATTAATTCTTTATAAACGTTAGCTAATTCATCCTTGGAGTGACCTTTGAGGTGATTGTTTTTATTCTTACTTTACAGATAAAGAATTTGAAACCCAGAGAATTTAAATTCCTTCAGCCAAGCTGCCCAGTTAGCAAGTGATAAAGCTGGGATTCATATTCCAATCTTTCTAAATCCAAAGCTCATGCACAGAAACCATTAAGTTCTTTGAATGTATTACATTGTGCATTAAAAATAACAACAATAACACTTTCTCACCCATAATTTTTATCATAGTGACTTGTTTGAGTAAGGATAAAAGAAAGCTCTGTAGTTGACACTGAAGTCTGGGTCTTCTTATACCAAAGCCCATGTTCCTTTAACCATTCTGTGCTCCGCTCAATTCAGAATCAGGTCATCACAGATTTGGAAGGGATTTAGAGGATCAGCTAATACAGACTGTTCCCTGGGCTTGATATCTGATTTATAGCATTCTCCAAGGCTGCTGCCTCTCACCGTTTTTCCTTCTAGGTACCCTTCATCTCCATTTTGCAAACCAAGAATCTTTCTTTGATGCTTGCTCTACGCTGCAAGAAAGACAAAGAATAACAATAATTTAACTACATTTTACAAATAAACTCATGCATTTCTTTTGAGTGAATAATTTATAAACTTAGTATATTTGACTGAAAGGAATTTTATGATTTGTTGGAATTTATTATCCTAACCACACTGTGCACTGTTTACTTTTATTCCTAGGCAATTTTCCTCCCTTTTTGTTGTGTTGCCTTTAGTTTTCTTTATTATCTGGAGCAAGTCATTGCGCCTGTTTGTCAGCTTTAGAGGAGGACAAAGGATTTAGATTACTCTTATAATCTGAGGGAATATCTTTGTCAAAGTGGTGTAATTTGAGGCATAAGGGAGTCACACAAGTCCCTAAATTAGTCTGTCCTCTCTCTCTCTCCTTTGTTTTGTTTTATTTTTATTTATTTATTTTATTTAGTGCCTTTGATGGGGCTTAGTAGAGAAGGGCATTTAAAAAAGTAGGAAGCTGCAAATGGCACACTTTATAGCATTGGCAGATTCTTCAGAGACTGACAATGAAAATACGTGAATATTAAAAAAAAGTCATTTCAAAATACTTTTGACTGACTGACTATATAAATCTCTATTCCTCCAATTCCTCTTTGAATAGTTGTAGCATCTTAATGGTCCTCTCATTAATTAATGAGCTGAGTAAAATCTTTCCCACGTTAAAGAAATGTAGGTTTTTATATCTGTGGTTAGGGACTGAATTCACCACAGTGTTCATATTTCTGCTGTACCTTGTGAAGTTATAGAAAATTGATCAATATTGTCCTGTCACACTTTGATCTTCAGCAACAATTTGTCCATAGTAAATTGTTCTCATTTCATTTCAATTAACTCTGCACAACAGGGACCAATATATTTTGACCTTAGTCTTCAGTGAGGGATGCATGAAGACTGACAAAGTATATAGTATTTTCACTAGGCACTTGCATGTGCTAATCTTAATTGCTAAAAAAAAAAAAATAAGAAGAATGAAAAACAAGCAAATATAACGCAAATATGATATTCCTTAAGCTCATGAGATATCTGCTAGGATATGACTGATGATCTGTCTAAAAACCAAGGTACACCAGATAGTTCCATACCTATTTTAGTGGCATGTCTATATTATGGCATTATGTTACCTTTCATATAAAATTTCACTGTAGTAAAAGTAAATGTCACTAGTTTTTCTGGTCATTTTTGAGTTATTGTTTTTTGATTAACTTATGTTTCAATTGTAAAGCATTAAATTTAATGAGTTGCGTAATGGGAAGAGTACTGTCCTTGGAACCAGTTTTTAGTATCAGCCATGTAGCTAGTTAACCTTGGGCTTGATCAAGGTACTAGAGATTCCATTTTGCTTTCCTGAGATTTAGAATCAGAGTAACAGACCTGCCCTGCCTGACATGAGATATTGTAGGGAATAGTCACATAACATCTGTGTTAGTTGTAAAATTATCAGAGATAGTTAAAGAGGAGTTTATGGAGTTTGAAAGGTAAGAAGGAAGTGTATACTGAGGAATAATATAGTTAAAGTACAATGGATGTGTTTTCGCCTTGTGGATAGAGACTTAGACTCTGACATCTAAGTTTTCTAGAACTTTAACATCCTGTCATTGTTAAGTTGTAAACTGAGATAAAATGATTAAAAACTAGAAACAAAAAACTAGTTAGAGGTTGTCAAAGCTCTTTCATTTTACTTATCAAGCAATTTATTACTTAGAAATCCTTGAAAATATATTTCATGTGAGAAGCTAGGATGACAGGGTGGGAAATATTGAATAAAAGCACAAATGGTCACCTCAATTACTGGGTGACTCTAGGATGAACTATGTGTGACAAATGGTGCTGTCAGGTCCTTTTCCATGAGGAAAGTTACTGTTTATCTTGAGAACACGTATGTAATGGTCTCTATCTGCTTGGCTAGAAGAGGATGAGATTTTGTTTTGTTTTGTTTTTGAGATCTTTTAGAGTATTGCCTATAATGTGTGTCACAATCTAGTTTAATGCTTATTCAATAATAAAATCATTTTCTTTGTCTACTGCCTTTGTGGAGAGGTTTTCTGAGTTGGGAGAAGGTTTTGTTTTTAATTATAGTTTCCCTCAAAACAGCAATATGTATGTATGTGTGTGTGCACACACGCATGCACATGTGTGCGTTTTGGAAAATATCAAGGACAAAAGTGAGAATGCGTCTTTATGACATCTATATTGTATTCAATCCAAATGGCTAATTTGTTCTATTAGCCATTGCATACATAGAAGCCATTGGCCATGGATAATTAGTTAAGAATTTGATACTATATTTTTATTTAAAGGGAAAAAATTCTCATTTTTTTAACATAGGATAATGTATGCACCAAATTTTACGAATATTGCCCAAAGTCACAGTTATTATAATCCACATTTTAAATTGTACCATATTTTATAGCTCTCTATTTAAAAATAAATTTATTATCCAACCTATTAGAAATATATAAATGGGAACAATACTGGAACAGAGATTCTGGAAATTATGGAGCAGTTATTATTTCTATAGAAAAGCAGAATATATAGGATGGCTGTAGATGGAATTTAGAAATTACAAAAACAGATTGCTTCAGCTAATTGCAAAAGCTAAGATGGGACATAAGTAGAAAGGCTACTTCTAAGGTCACCTTATGTTACTATCCTGAATTAAAAACACTTTGAAGTACATCTTAGTCTTGTATAATAGTGTGAGACCATAGGTCATGTTTTCTGAATAAAAAAAAACAAATTTTGAGGGGAGAGTTCAAGAAATAGCCAGTAATAATGTGTTAAAATCTCTTTTAAACATCTATTATATACATTTGTAAATGACTAGAAACTTTCAATTACAAATTGCATATTTACTATACGTTTATCTCTTCTCTTCCCCAAAATTCTATTAAAGAGAAAGAATGGGGCTGATGTATCACTACTATTGTCATTTTTATAAACCTTTGAAACTCATCTTATTCCGCATTTCATAATGATTTAAAACATCATTTACCAATACCTATTTATTTCAATCCAGATGTCATTTGCTCAAACTGTCAGGTATTTTTCCATGACTTTCTTTCTAACTTACAAGGAAAATTTTCCTTGAGACTCCTTAATCCTTGATATTTTTGGATTTCTAAAAACAGGGGGATTTATTTGTTCAACTAATGATATCATGTTATTCTTTGAGGAATGATATATGACTGTAATGAAGTGATTACAATCCAACAGAAGAAAATGTCAGCTTACCATATCTTCAAACCTAGAATCATCTTGTTTGTGCTTCCTGAGTCTCAGTGTGATTTCTCTCACACCAAGAATCAGATGTTGCTATCAAAGCAAAGACTATCTTTGAGTAGACTATCAAGTGAATCTTGCTAATACTTTTCTGCAACGTTTAAGTTTTCAAAGGATGAATGTATTTTCTTTCCAAATCATACTATGAAAGGAGCTATTATGTCTCTGTAAAAATCTCACTTATATGACCACAACCAGTGTTTTTATAGGGTTCTCATTTGATGTAATGAACACATTTATGCACTGAGGAGCACTTAACTCTGTCATAATGTGCCATATCTTCAATTTCAGTATAAATTGATCAGCTAAGAAACTGATATCAGTAGTAGGCTAGTTGTTCTATTATAAAATTAACTTTAGGATCCAAAAAGTTTAGGCCATGTACAAACTAATTGTGCCTAAATTATTATCTTTAATAAATTTATTTCATTTTGATGTATCACTCACTAGAATTTTATATGTGCTCATTTTCTTCCCTTTTTTCGCTAACTAAAGTAGTTGAAAACTGAAAGATTTCTTTTTTGAAGTTTTCATTAAGTTCTTGGTAATTTAAAGGCAAAATGCAAGGGGATGTATTTTGAAAACACATAATAAGCATTAATTGAATTTGTATATATAAATCCTGGAACTCCAGCACTGAGATATTTCACTGAGACACAGTGTCCATAGGAATATTTGGAATTTACTAAAAAATTTAAAATATAGCCACCAATATAATAGTTTTGAGATATTGAGGTAGGTAAAGAAAGTAAAGCAGTGGCTGTCTCCAGAGAAATCAAGCAATTTCAAAACAAAAATTCTTAGTCTGGAAACTAGAAAAATTTGGAACCTATTAGATACTGCCCAAATCAGGGTATTGGGGCAGTTTATCTTATGCGCTCTTTGACTTTCTCTAAGATTTAATTTGAAATTTTAAAATAAGCAATCAGCCAGTGGTTTGATTAACCACATGTAGGGGATGTGACACTATCCAGACTGGTACTTCAAAAATGTCTATTTGGCTAGCTGATTTGAAGTTAAAAAATATACGACGTGCCATACTGAAATGTACATTCCTGGAGAGTCATCCTTCTTCAAAGGAGAATAACATAATCAGACTGGAAAGGCCAATACAAATTATGTTGTCCCACTCTAAATGGGAAAATACAATTTTCAAAACCAAAGGGAACTGTCATTCTAATATTTATTGAGATCTGATAGATAATCAGCACCTTGTTAAACTGTGTTATATTATGGTGTTAATTAAGAGTTTCTAATTTTAAAATAGTTGAATTAAAGTGGAAATATTTTTGTAAGTGTAAGAATATTATGTTGTATATTATAAACTTTAACATGTTTCTTAGCAGGTAAATTAAAAATAAGATAGAGACATTTTTCATTTTTTAATTTGTATGTTTCTAGGCTATTTTAATTTACTGCAGTGAACACGCATTACTTTTATGACAGAAATGTATGAGGAACTATGTTAATATTGTATTATTCTATACAGTACTTTATATATTAAAGAGCGTGCATATATAGTTTTGAAGAAATTTAGAAGTAAATGAGACTACAAAGATTTTATGATGAGATCTTGCATGAATGTCTGCTTTAGAATTAAGCAATCTGGAAATTCTATCTCATAATCAGAGAAAATGGAAGTTTATCCTGGAGCCTTACTCGATTTGAAAGTCATTCCAAGGATTTGGTGTTATTACAGGAATATCCGGGCTCAGCCGTGTTGTACCAATGAAAATGAGATTCATACTCCAGAGACAAGCATTGAAGAAAAAAAGAAACAAAAAAATTTAAAAATAAAATTAAAAAAACAGACCACTCCAGGAGGGCAAGATACATTATGTTCTTGACCTAAGAAAGCTATAGGAGAAAGGCTGTTTGCTGAAGGACAAATGTAGAAAGGATACACGGCAAAAATATTATTTTTCTACAGGAAAATATACTATCCAGAGACCCAACAAAACTCAACTGACCACAGGGGGCCATTCAGTCTGAAACAGATTCCTACAGCTAGAGAAGCAGAACTAAAGTCAGTCAAAGGCCAGAGATCTAATCAGAGAAATGTCAGTTTGAAAAATAGTGAGAAAAAGTAGCATGTGAGCTCAGAGTTTCAGAAACTCCTAGGTATTTGCCTGGATAAAAAACTTAATGGCTTTAGCGGAGTTTCCATTTTCTTTGTAGATAGATTCCGGGAAGAACTGGCAAATAATAATGCAACAAGAAAGGATAAGTGAAGAGGCAGTCTGCTGATGAGAAGGGAAGGGATCCAGAAAAGTTATGGAAGACACTTTCTTCATTTTATCAAAAAGAAGGTTGAAGACACAGGGAAAGATAAGAAGTCTCCATGGAGAAATTCTGTTTTTTAATGAATTATGAGAAAAAGCAAGGTTGTAAGCTAAAAGTGGGAAAGAGATTGTGGGGAAAGGAAAGCAACGAGTAAATGTACTAAGTCAGCATTGAAGAGAGTGAAAAACTAAGATTAGTAAACAAAAGTAGTAAGATCACTAGGCAGTGTTGGAAAACTATGAATTTGTTTTCCAAGTTATGTATGTCAACACGGAGAAAGAAGTTGCAATTACAATAGGGGAGTGCAAAAGAGGGAAAGGAAAGCACAGATTTGAGTGTTTATAATAACTAACCCGAAATCTAAGATAGATAAAGAGGAGAATGAGGAAAGCTCGCAGCTGAAGAATTGAGAAAAAGTTTTTCTAGTACAACTCTGTAAATTGGTTGTTTTGATAAGGCTGAAGGTTGGAGTATTAGGGGGTTTGTAAAATACCTAACAAGCTCTGCCACTCACTATAGTTTCCCAGTAGGGTTGGTGTGTTTCCAATTCACGGAGAAGGATGTGCAGCTTCAACTCAGTGCAATGTTTGATAGAGCAACTAATTGCACCAAAATAATGTGCTGCTCTAATATTATTATTATTGTTGTTGTTGTTATTATTGGTACTGCAAATAAAGCCATAGCTAAATTCCATGCAGAGGTTCCACAATCTTCATTAATGTAATAATAAAGGTCAGGAGTTTTGTTTTGTTTTTTATTTTTCAAAATAAAACATTAACTTGGCCATCAGTTGTATGGATTTTAGGCCACATAGATCTTCCTTTAATGTGAAATATAGCCTATACACTATTCGGTTTCTTGCTAATGATGTCAAATTTGATTTCTCTGCCATTCAAGTACTCTCAAAAGTCTGCTGATACAGCTGATATCTGAGAGCACGAGGAGTAGGTTTTCTCTTGTTGCCTTAAAATTTTCCGAGATACATCCTTGTATTAAGTTGGCTCACTGGAAATTATATACCCCCAACCACACTGCTCTGCCCCACCCCCACTACAGAGGACCTCTACAGGACGAACTTTTCTCATTTGTACTCGGTCTTCACCCAGAGGTGCTATCAAAGCAGTAAAAAGAGAAATGTCTCTTATTATCAAGAACATGATTGATTCTGAAGCTCGCTGCCCCACTACGCAAAAGTCTCTAAGATGCTCACCAATCGAAGGTTCTATTTTTTTCTTGATGACATATTTTAGTTTGGGCTACTAGGCAATGGAAGTTCTCTCACACTTTACTCCTTTGCCCTCTCTGCTCAGTTCCTGGCCTTTTGCCCTTGTCTTTTCTTTCTTTCTTGTTTTACTTATTCTTTTTCTATATTTAACCTAAGCCGCCTCAAATTGATTTTGTAACTGAGGATCTACCTATAAGCAACATGGTAAACCAGCAGGTCATTCCTTGATTCAAATTAATATAGTCAAATTGATTCTGTTGGTTTATTTTTGTGTCATTAATTTTGAAATCATTGTGAGATTTCTGAGATGTTTTAAGGGGAATTTTCTTCTCTTTAATTTTTCTCTTTTTTTAACTTTTATTTGTATATTGTACCCCTTGTATTGATTGATATTTCTTATCTAGTCTCTCTTGTTATTCATCTCTGTGTCTTTTTTTATTTTTACCATTGGTCAGATATAATCAATCATGCATTCTAATATCTCTTGTGATTTTTAAGATTTCTGCTATCAAGTTCTTTCCAGGTTCTTTCTTTTTTTTTATCTCAGAATGTTTCTTTTTATTGTGTTTTTAAAATAGTAATGTATAATTTAGTTCTTGGATGAGATATTCACATTTTTAAGTATTTTTTTATATATTTGAAAATATGCTCCCTACATTTTGTTTTTATCTGAGTTCCTTCTTTTTTGTTTGTGTGTGTCGGTACCTCTCTTCCATATTTGAGATTTTTCTTCAGTATTAGGTGATTGTTAGCTCTTTGTTCATATTGAGAGTGAGACACTAACCTATTGTTGGAAGCTGTGTGAGCACGTGTGGTGATGGAAGGGACTTGTTGAATGTGTGGGCCTGTGTGTCGTCTGACTGGGCAGTGTCCTAGCCATTTCATCATGACCCTCAGGTTTAAGATCTTGAGAATTTTTCTCTTCAGCAAGATAATTTCCCCCAGACAGAAGTTCTGTGTTCTCCTGCAGGGAATGTAAATCTGGCTACTAAGATTTGGGAGGCAACAGGGGAAGAAGGATGAGTTACATAATTTAGGGGACCCCTTGTTTAAAAGATTACAGGATTAAGAATTTCAAGAAAGCAAGAGCAGAGCGTTAAACCAGGAGTGGCACCCTTCTGAGTATGGACCCTGTGTGACTACACAAGTGGCTCACCTATGAAGGCAACTCTGAGGGGAACAAGCGGTGGGGACAGATTTCCCACTGTTGAGTATGCAGACTTTCACATAATCCCTGTGGTGACTTGGTGTTCAACAGACCAGAGCTTCTCTGTTTCTCTCTCTCCAGAGATAACTCTCCTGTCCCCTTCTGATAAATGACAAGGGCAGTATTCTTTCTGTAGAGGTGGTGTGGTGAGGAAATGGTTCTGAAACCTAGTGTTCCTTATAAAGACTATCAATAAATTGTTCTGCTTTCGGTTCCAGGTAGATATTTTTAATTCACTGTGCTTAATCAGAAATTGGAGGGGTTTTTTCTTGAGGAAGATTAGCCCTGAGCTGACATCTGCCACCAATCCTGCTCTTTTTTGCAGAAGACTGGTCCTGAGCTAACATCCATGCCCATCTTCCTATACTTTATGTGGGACACCTGCCACAACACGGCTTGACAGTCGGTGCGTAGGTCCGCACTCAGGATCTGAACCAGCGAACCCCGGGGTGCCAAAGCAAAACATGGAAACTTAACCACTGCACCACCAGGCTGGCCCCTGGAATTTTTTTTTAACTCAGTTTTTAAAGACATTTAGAAAGCTTTTCTTTAAAAATGTGTTCTATGTTACAGAACTATAAAGTTCCTTTCTGTAAAACAATTTAACTCTGTCTCTGTTCTTTCATCTTCTTTAACTGAAATAGACTTTAGAGATAATATAAACCATTTCACTCATTTTATAAAGGAATTAATTAAAACAGCTAATGTATGGCATGTACATTGTCACACAGATAGATAGAAGGAAAAGAATGTCACAATATTTAAGGCTTTCATATAGAGTTCAATATTTAATGCTTGATTAACTATCATTTAAACATAGACAATATACTTTCCCTAAAAATTTTGGACATCCAAAGAATGTTTGTCTACTTGAAGAAAAAACACACACAGGAGAAAGTAGTGCCTTTCACACTGTAAGAATTCAAAAATCATTTTTAAGTAATAATAGGAAGTCAGGATCATGGGTTTAGCATTACATTCTGATGTGATAAAAGGAGACTTCTAGAAGTAGTTAAATGCTTAATTTTTAATATACAAAGAGATCTATTCTGTTGGGAAAATAATGACTAAAAGTAAATTATTTTAAAAATTATTTTTATGTTCACTGTGTTCTTGCACCATTTTTAGGATTATTTTTGAATTACTATCTCTAGGTCATTATTACAGAAAACTCTCATGATGGCATAATATGTGTTTTCTTTACATCTTTTCCTATTCATGATAACATCTCTTTCCAGAGTAGAACTACAATAATAATAATCCCAATACTATTATCTGAATTAAATACTTTGGATTCAATTTTATGAATACTTTATTAAACCCTTGTAAAATATGAATGATCCTAAACAGCAGACTATTATCATGCATTTTATTTGTAGAGTATAAATGCATCATTCTTTTGATGAGTCTTAGATACTGAGAGCTTTTCCTCTGGAACCAATGCTGGGGAAGAGCAATGTTTGCATATTCAATCTTATCATTTCAGCATTCAAGTTCAATTTATATATATAATCCAGGTGAGTCAGTCTTATTCTTGAGTTCATCTTATTATGTTTCAGTAATAAATAGAATTATTCATTTTGAAGTATTTTTTGAAGTAAGAAGATGGAGATAGAACTTTGTGGCATTTTTTTTCCACTACTTTAGGAAGTTCTTTTTGTGTACAGAATGAAATAGTGCTTTTTGAAGTCAAGCCTTACATTGCTATGTGATTTCAGAAAAAACTCAGCTGGTGTTTATCCAATGGGATGATTTGGCACAGCACAGTATTAAAAAGGAACCATGACATACTATCTTAAATGCTGATAGACAAAAAAGACAACTTTTTGTTGTTGGTTTATCTTTTATATATATATAGCTCAAAGCAAAGTTTCCTTTCTCAAATTTAAAATATATTTTTATCACATATTTGACAATGATTTCTTTCTCATCTCATCAAAAGGAATCCTTCTTAATTTAATGTAGCACTATATTAGTCTTTGAAGTTAAAATATCTGTCATCCTCAGATGCTTACTTCATTGCAAGAATATTCCCTATTCATCTCTCACTTGCACATACGGAATTTATGTTGTAGTAACAAAATATAGATATGGCATTTTAATTCTAAACATGGCTCCTGTGAAAACTTTACTGAAATCTTAGTGATGCATTTATGGTACTTGTAAAAGTATGCTGAATGTTATAACTACTATTCTTAAATTATACTAATGTTAGAAGTTTAGCTCGATAGATAATCATGAAACGAAGGATAGATGGAAAAGAAAAAGAGACTGACATATATTGAAATCTTGTTTGGTAAGATGTTGTTTACATAGATTACCATTTTTAATCTTTATAAAACCACTTGAAAAGAGTATTATTACTATTATTATTACTGTTATTAATGAAAACAGAGGTTCGGAGAAGTTAAATAATGTACACTAATGAACAGGTAGCAAATGTTAGGTCTAGAATACAAATCCACGATATTCCAACCTTGAAACCTCACATGTCTTCCAATTAGAATTGTAAAGAATGGTGGAAAAGTATAGAGGAGGAGGCTGGAAGTTAAAGACAAAGACTCAATTAGGAAGGATGCAAAGAGGAGAACATAAAAGATTAGATGACAAACATGAAATGTAATAGAATCTTGCCACATGGTAAAAGAAAGGTTTGAGAAAAAAATGCTACATTCTTGGGAAATATGAGAAAAAGAAATGTTTTAATTAAAGTCAAAGAAGATTGTTTTGGATTAGATTGGGCAAGAAGGCAGTTGGTAAAACTACCAAATTTCTCAATTGTCTTCTGCTCCCCTGCTGCCCCTAACACAAGTCCTATAAGGAGTCTGAAGGAGCAGTTGTCCCCGGAGCCCACTTAACATGTTAGAATATACAGAAAAACTAGAAAGCATGGGCTCAGTTAGCAGACAGCATGACAGATTAACCTGATTTGGACATTGGAGTCTAGTACAACTGGACTCTTCCCAACTTTAAACAGATCTCTATAAATTCACTTGCTCAGTGAACAAAATGTCAAGTGAATAGTATTCGTAGTTTTACTATTCAGGTTCCAACAGGAAAGAGATCATACACACTCGTATAAGGATACTTTAAAGCATGATTGTTCCAGAAAAGGTCCTGATTCTAAGGTATATTCAAGGTGTCTGGTAACCGTAAGGGACAGTGCAGTAGTCCAGGACTAGCGGTAGCAAACATTTTACCAACCTAAGCCTGAAAGGTCAAGGGCAGAGAAAGGTTAATGGAAACTAAGAGAAGGAAAGTTTCTCTTCAGGGGAGCAGCAACCTTCCCTTAAGGGGCACAGCCAACGAAAGGGGTCCCTGAGGGAAGCATATTCTCAGGAATTAATACCCTGAACTAACTTTCCGTTTTCTCTTCAGTCTCCTTCAGTGACTTCTCATTGACTGAATTCAATTGGAAAGCTAAAGAAAGGGATAAAATCTGCCTAAGTAGAGAGCATACTGGAGATGCGTAGAATGCAGGGAGGAAAACAAGGTATTTAGTACGGTAACTATGTCAGCCATAGCGTGTCTGCCCTCTATCCTCCCAGATTCTCCGAGTTTATATCTTTACATTTCCTAAATACACCTTTCATATCTTCTCCTCTCTCCTTCTTATGCCTTGCGTCCAATCCTCATTCTCTGCTGTTTACCTGGATTTCTATTTCACTGAGAAAGTAGGAGCAATCAGAAGAGAACTTTCACCAACTCCCAGGGCCAAGTACATCCCCCTACCAGCATGTGTCTATGTGCTCTGCCTTTCTTCCTATCAGTATGGACGACCTATTCACAGAGGTATCTGAGGCCAGATCATTCACTTGTACGTTAAACTTCACACACTTGTGTCTACTCGAGCATACCGCTCTAAAAATTGTACTTTTCCTTCATCATTTATTTCCCCCTTCATACTGAATCCTTTCTATCAACATACAAGGACACAATTAATTTTTTTCATTGAGGAAAATCCTCTACTAGTTATTGGGAGACGATTATCCATGTGTCTATTGCATTTGTGCACATCTTACAGAATGGGACACTTACTGTTCTTTGTTCCAGGTTATTTTTACAAGAATATTTGTATAGGACTCAACCTTGGACAATAGAGATACTGTCTCCTGCTGGAGCAAAGGGAAAACTTAGTTACAGCTCTTTATAAAAAACTCAGGCTCCTTGAACTCAGGCTTCTTCTCCTATAACTCAAGTCACTGCATGTGAGAACTGGGGCTCAGAGGACAGCTGTAACAATTTTGAAACTATGGCTCCTGCTATCCCTGTGAGTAATAAACTATCTTTCACCTCTGACCCAGTAGTGGTGAGTCTTCTGATGGCATTCATGAAATTACAGCCAGCTAGACTGTAAGATTGCAAGGAAGGAAAAATGCAGACCCTTTTATTGCCATCAACCTCATTTATCTGAGATTATCTCATTTACCTGAGACACTATCCTTTGAAACAAAATTCCTTGAAAATGTTGCCTATTTTTGTGATCTCAAATTCCACTCCTCCGGTTCTGATTCTCCCAAATCAACATTTGACACTTCTGATCACACTTTTCTTCCAGTTTCAAAGTCTTTACTTGGCTTCCAAATCATTACCATTATGTTTTTGGTCCTTCCACACCAGATGCTCATTTTCAGTATCCTTTGCAAATTTGTCTTCATTTTTCTAGTCTCTTAGATTCCATCCCTTATGATCTGAGGGCTTGGTCTTGAAATACTTCTCTTTGCTTTCTACATGCAATTCTTTGAATATCTATCTCTTTTAGCATCATGTTTTAATTATCTGTAGACACTGACAACTAGCATATTTTTATCTACAGCCCAGACCTCTCTCGTGAGCTACACATTTACTTCCAACTGCTTGACACATTCACTTGGAAGTAAAACTAGCATATCAAACTTAACATGTCTAAAACTGTACTACTTATTTCCCCCATAAGCCTGTTCCTTTCACAACCTTTAATTCTGTATAATGTCACCCACATCCTTTAAGTTGCTTAAGCCAAGAACCTTAAAATTTTCCTTAACTTTTCTCTTTTTCTCATGTCACAAATCCAATCTTTTCACAAATTCCTCTGGCTCTTCCATTAGTTATATTTAAACCATACACCTTCTTATCACGTCCACTGACACACCTAATCTAAACCACCATAATCTCTTATCTCCATCATCGCAATAGTCTCCTAACAGATCTCAATATTTCTGCTCCTGCTCCTAAAGTTTATTCTCACCAAAGTAGCCAGAATAACCCTGCTGTCCTGCAACATGAAAATTTTTACTTCTGTGCTCAAAAGCCTGTTGGCTTCCCAACTCATGCAAAGTATAAAGCATAATCTTAACCGTGACCAAGAAGACTCTTTACTTCATATTTTATCGCCTTTACTCTCTGACTCACTCTGCCCAATCTATGTCGGTTTCTCTGATGTTCCGCAGACATTCCAGGCACATTCCATCTTCAAGATATTTAAACCTCCCTCAGATAGCCACCAAGCTTACTCCCTTATATCCCTTCAGATCTTGGCTCAATGTCACCTGTTTCCTTAAACTTGCAATTCCCTGACCCCTGAAGCATTCTATATGCCTCCCCTTTATTTTCTTCCTTAGCTCTTACATTATTTCGCATAGTTTCTGTTTTTACTTAAGTGTTAATATCTACAATGTAGAACGTGTGAGGAAATTATTCTTTTTTTTTTTTTTTTTTGAGGAAGTTTAGCCCTAAGCTAGCTGCTGCCAATCCTCCTCTTTTTGCTGAGGAAGACTGGCCCTGAGCTAACATCCATGCCCATCTTCCTCTACCTTCTTTGTGGGATGCCTACCACAGCATAGCTTACCAAGCAGTGCCATGTCTGCTCCTGGGATCCAAACCGGTGAACCCCCGGGCCGCCAAAGAGGAATGTGTGCACTTAACCACTGCGCCACCAGGCCAGCCCCTATTGTCTTTCTAAAATCTTTTTTATAATCTTGGCATTTAGAATAGTTCCTGGTACATAATTGGGGCTCAATAAATCTGTGTTGAGTGAATGATTTACTTAATATGTATATATTTGAACATAATGTCTCAGAAAGCCTTCCTAAAGTTATTTTAGGGAATATTCTGGAAATGAATAAAATATTTTCCTTTCCTTCCAGCTGACAATGTTTGATTATACTCTGTCCCAGATACTGTTCAATGGAATATTTACTTTAATGCTGTTAATAGCCATAAGTAGTTTATCATATTTCATCAACTTTCGATTGTTTATTAGTCTGTGTTTTATGTAGATAAATGATTAATAAGCTACATCCCTACCCTCAAGGTTGGGATCAGTGCTAGTAAATGGCAAGTGACCAATGGAAAGTAAACATGTTTTCTCTACCTTAACAATCAGATGCTCTCTTTTAGTTTTCAAAATTCCTTTCTTATCCTCATTACCTAAGTCTAAATTAGTTACTTCTTCCATATACTGATTTTATGAAGTCTAAACTTGTCAAAACAATTATGCAAGTGTCCATTGACAGGAATGGGGAATGTAGAAGGAGTGCCTTTGAGCACAGGAAGTAGGGGAAAAATTTGATCAGATGGAGATTAAGTCTGAATGTTGTTGTCCTGGGTTCAATTGTGTTCCCCAGAAAGACGTATTGAAAACCTAACCTCTAGTCTCTGTGACTGTGAGCTTATTTGGAAATAGGGTCTTTGCAGATATAAACAAGTTAAGACAAGGTCGTTAGAGTGGGCTCTAATCCAATCCCAATCCAATGCAACACTCATAACTGGTGTCTTTACAAGAAGAGGAGAAGAGACATACAGGGAGGACATCAGTTGAAGATGGAGACAGAGTTTGGAGTGATGTATCTACAAGCCAAGGAACACCAAGGATTGCCAGCCATCACCAGACGCTAAGAGAGGCATGGAACAGATTCGGAGCCTTCAGAAGGAACCAACCCTGCCAACACCTTGATTTCAGATTTCTAGCCTCTAGAACTGTGAGAGAATAAGTTTCTGTTGTTTTAAGATACCTGGTTTGTGATATTTTCTTATGGCAGCCCTAAGAAACTAATATAATTGGCATGACAAGAAAACAGTGGAGAAGCTCACTATGTGCCATTGAGTGGGTGAGATGCCAGGAGACCAAAGGGAGTGGATGCCTAGTCAAGTAAGCTGAGTCCCCAGGTCTCTACAGTGACTCCCTGGTGTCCTAGTGTGGCATGTGAGCAGGAGGGCTACTTTACCTGCTCTTATCCTCAAGGCTGAGACAATGAGCTCCTTGTGTGTAACATGAGTGGACAAATGAATCATAATGGGCCTCCTAAAGTTTGTCTTTAAAAATAACTCTGGGACCTTGAAGCCCTCCAGGAAGAGGGAGAGTTTGAAAAGCCCCTAGTAATGATGTAGATTAATTTTTTCACAACCTTGAAGGTTAAAGGCTTGAATTTGTGTTTTATTTAAGTATAAGCATTTTAAAATATGCTACAGAGTACACACTTGAGGTTGCCATCAAGATGCATGCCTGCTGCATATGTAAAATTATCTGTATTATTGGAAGGGGATATAAATCTTAGATTTTTCTCTCAGTTATCTGGATATTATAAGCAAAATTGCTTTATCTGTATCACTTTAGTTTTTGCTTAAACAGTCCCTCTTGAATTTTGGTACCTTTGAACAACATGGAATTTAGAAATCAAATCCATTTATTTAAGATGTTATTGAAATTTTTTAGTTTCAGTTACTTCTTCTATAAAAATGTGAATAATAATACCTAATTATTAGAAATGACTAGGCCAATAATATAAAAGTCATTTCAATTAAACAAAAAGTATCATTATAGTCTAAGCATAAACAAGAGTGCTCAATACAATCACTCTACAAGAGAGCTAATTGTCTATTTCAAGAAATTCTAGGAAAGGTTCTGATTTTGCAAGAGTTTAAATGAGTTAGCAAAGTATCTCAAATCACCAGTTGCTACCTATGGGTGTAATTTTTTTTTTTATTAAACACCTCTAATGAAATATTGATCAGGATTCTTCATTTATATGAAATTATATCCATGCCATTAGCTTTTGTTCTTATTTTAAAGGTTTCCACTGTGTCTTATCTAAAGAATTTGAAAGTAATATTATGGTTGAAAGCAAAGCTATTAAATTCAATTTGTGTATAATGACTGCCAGACCAGTAAAACTTGACTGTAAACAGTGAAATCTATGAACTTCTTCGGAAGAAAACTTTTTTTAAAAATAGAAGTGATTAGGTCACCTTTGAAGCATAGGACAATGGAGCAAAAAGATAAATGTTGACAGTGTCCTGGGCTCCTGGGCACTGCCGTACGGAGAATGTGCCCTTTCTAGAGACAAATCTTTAGGTCCACAGCTATATTGGAGTGGTTGTGAATTTTCCACTGTCTTTGAGTGGGTGTCACAACCTGAAACTGGGACTCATGTGCAAGTGTCATAGTATGAGAATCTGGTAAGAGAGCAGGGGTAGTTTGTCAGGGGTGGGGAAGAAGCCAGGATAGAGCAAAAGGGCAGGATTAAGTCTGATCTTGCTAGAGGAATTTTAGGCTTTGGAGTTGTCCTGCACTGAGTCAAGTGAACTAACTGGCTTTCCTAGTCTTAGAGATGGAAGCACCCACGTACTTCTAGATCTCTACATTGGGTGTAAGGGGTAAGTGCTTCAATGGCTCAAGGACAGTCCTCCAGTGAGCCACAGGCATGCATTATTGGAAGCAAATCCACACCAAAGTTAGAGAGGGGACACAGAGAAACAGATAAAAGGGATCTGAGATGTCTGGGTGGAGCACTGACAGTGCCCGTACGTATTTCATTAGTTTCTGGAGACAAGTCGGGCTCTCTGGGTTTTGTGGCCATTTCAGATCCATTGCAATGGGTAAGCACGTTTCTACAGAGCTCACTGAATTCAGACAATTTTGTGCATATAATACAACCCAAAGGATAGAATAAACCACAGTTTATCTACAGCCTGTTCAATTGTCGAGTGATTTATTTAAACCAAAATGAAAAGATGGCTATAATTCTATCTCAAATTCTTTGAGCGATCATTAAGGAGTGCAAACTAACATGATTTTAGGATTTTAAACCATCCCTTTAATAAAAGTATGCTTTCTCTTCACAGGAAAGCATACTGTTACATGAACAATTAGTTATTTCCAGTGAGATATTCTTAACTGGAAGTGTAACGATGGGAAGATTATTAGTTTTTACCATATCAATAAGTAGCTCTGGGAACCTGAGAATATCTCAATTATCTCTTCTTGCCCTATGTATTCTCATCTGTAAAACAGGAATGATAGGAACCATTAGATCTATTTCACATAGCTGTACTTAATATATACATTAGGGTAAAAATAATACAGTTTTTAAAAATAAAAGGAATTCTGAACCTCTAAAGATGAATCATTATTATAAATAGGTTTGACAGAAACATGTCTATGTTGGGATGATGGGCTTATATGCCTGACAAAATTCAAGTGACAGAAAAAGATATATTAATAAACTAGCAGGAAAAATTTTTAATTAGATGCATGGATCAAATATCTACTGTCTTAATTACTATATACCCCAAAGTAATTAGGCAATTTCATAAAGTTAAGATTAAACAATTCACTTTTCTGATAATAATTATCTTTGCCTTATTAAGCTCCGGTGCTCCACGTGGAATAAACCTGAAAATTAGCATCAATATTTACAACACATGTATATTTCACCTAGCCTAAATTTGCACGTTTGCACAATGGTTAATATTCTGATAGCTGGAAATATTTGTGAGCACTAAATACTCGGGAAGCAGTGACTCTCTTTCGAGATACTTTTGAAGAATTGCAGTCATATCTCTGAAAGATTCCTCACTTCCTTTCTCTTTTCAGTGAGCATTACAGAAGTCAGTCCACAGACAGCTACACCCATAACAGCCAGTTAAACACTTCATCTTCTACAATACATTATTTGAAGTACTACATTTTTCAATTTCTTTCAGGATAAACTGATAAAATTTCTATATTGGCTTTAAATCAGCAATTTCACTAGGTTGAATAATTTTATCTTCACTCTGCAGTTGCTTAAATACCTCTGGGTATTTTCTGGTTTTATCTTTGTTGCCAGGAGTATTTATGCATTAAACTAGGACCAGAGACACTTTAACCAACTTGATCTTTCTTATACTGGTGCACAACTTACTACTTAAACAGAGATTAGCAAGCCAGTGAAAGTGCTCTCTGGGGACAGTGAGTCTACTGTGTTGAGAGGGTCAAATGCATTATCCATTTCAGACTCTAGAGGCTGGAAAACAACTTTAGCATGCTCCGTGTCCCTCTGCGTGTGCCGCTGTAATGTATACCACTGGGCATGCTGTGCTTCTGTCATTATTTAATTTCAGGCAATAATAAAAATCATAAAGTTAAGCCTTTAGCAGAGTTCAATAACGTTTAAGTGTCTATTGTCTAGCCTAAAAACAAAGTCCTTGAATTCTTCCATAGTTTAATATAATTTTTTTTCTTTTGTGGGGGAGAAAACATCAGTCTGTTATTTCAATGTGTTGAATGTAAAATATTTTACATAAAAAACCATCAAGGTACTTAAGTTATTACAAGAGAATAAATAGACAAAACTGCTTTTCAAGATGAATTAGTGGTAAAATTCTATCAGAAGTGCATTTTATTTGTCTGAATGACAATATGTATGAAACTGAAAAATAAAGTATTTTCGCTATTTAGTAATAAATGTAAAGCTAACAAAGAAAGTAATGATCAAGATTTGGCATGCTATATTTTACAGGAAAAAACATAGTTAAAATATTTCTGTATTGTATATTCTAGCAGAATTGTAGGTAGTATTAATATCTTCTTAGTCCAGGTGCATACACTATTATGACCATGATTAAAACTGGAAATATTGATTTAATAGATGGTCTACATAATTTTAAAGTTGTGGTATTATAGAACAATATTTAAAATATTGAGTTCATTTCTAATCAATCTTTCAAAGCAAATATTTGGCTATATTCTTAGAGTAAAACAATTTACAGGTAACTTTTTGTTCTAAAATATGTTTTTCTTAGTCAAAAAATATAAGATTTATCATTACAATGATAAACCTACCATATCCGATTTACCAAATCAAAATGCAATAAAACTTGAAATTGTTTCCTGTCAAAACCATGGAACACACAAAATTTCAGCACATATTGTTGCTTTTAAAAAATATCCTGAAAGGTTTTAAAATAGTAAACTGTACTTGGCAGTGTTTTGCTGTGAGTTTGGCCTCTATTTATAACAAAGCAAAGTGCTATCTATCTTCTGTCCCCAAACTATTTCTCTCCTTCTCCCATTCAAAACATTCCCTTTCCTTTGAGATTTTCCTACTTCTGTTGCCCTTATTATTGAAAAACCAGAAGTATTTTAACCCTCTTTTTTTTCGCTTTCTTATTAGAATGTATTAAACTTGTTCACATCCAACATTTTCCTATCATTTTCAGGATTAGTTGTAATTCTACGTTTTCACATCAGTAGAAGGAAACTCAATATAACGAATGTATTTATCCTTCCTGGTAAATAATGAAATATATTAAAATTTATTCAGTTAACTTTGTAGCAACTAACACTCCATGAAAAGATGTAAAGTCTGATGTATTATTTTTACAGATGTAAAATTTCAGACTCATTTTACTTCCTACATAAATGGAAAACAGGAGTGAAGTGAATACTTTTTTGGTTATTTTCTACATATATCATTTATTTTTGTATCATTAATTCTTTAAATAATCTAAGCAAAACAAAACCTGAATGTGAAAATTATAATTAATTAAATCTAATTTCCTCAGATAGGTCAGGTTCAACCTTTGAGTTATAGGTTTTTGACACTGACCACCTGTCTTTCACCTCAACCAGGTCTTCTTGTTATCTGCCTTGTTACAGCTTATCACTCTGGAATTATTCTTGCCTCTACAGGTGCCATACTAAAGCCTTGAATCTTCTAATTTTTACAATCACTTCATATTAACTTACCTGATTCTTTTTGCCTTAATCCTTGACTTTGTATTGCTCTTTATTTTCATATGTACAGATATCCTTGTCATTTTTATCTAGACATTGGAAAGAACTGGGTGTGGCAATGCTCTTCTTTGTAAGTAGTATCTTTGACATGATTATGTCGACTGATCGTAGTGAATATGTAGACCTTCTTTCTGGTTCTACCTATGGTTTTCCCACCATGTTAGAACTAACAGCCTTATTACGACTGTGAGCACTGGGAAAGATTTCTACTCTTGACTTCTTAGTTGGTTTTGTCTTTTCCTGGATTGTCAGTTTCCAGTACTTTTCTGGCCTGCTCTGTCACTGTGATTAACTTTACTTGTAGTCTCAGGTTTACGTGAACTCTCAACCCCAGGTCTTCATTTTACATCTGAAATATGGAAGGATTCAAATATCAGTAATTATTAATAGTCTGTTGAATTCTACTTCTAACCATGATGCCATAACAAGAACTACTGAATGCACCATCCCACTTTAAATAAACAAACACAAAAAAATATAATGAAATTTTGAAAATACGCAGCACAAGGTAGTGATCTCTGACAGAGGGATCCTTTTGGCTAAGCCAGTTTACTGCCTAGAGAAAGTATCTAGATCAAAGTATATGAATGAGAACCTAAATAGAGCCCAGAAGACTCCCTCAGTTGAGAACAGACAGTTAAAAATTTAAGGAGGCCAAATTGGCTAGATTACAGATCAGAGTACGGGAGCAAAGAAAGCATCACAGTGAGGAGAGAATTGCATGGAAAGAGAGGTCCAGAGATCTGCATAGGATGATATTTAAACTTAGTCCTGATCAGCACATGCAAGAGGAAAGCACTTGAGGCCAAGGAAAGAATCACTGTAAATGAGCCAGCACAACCATGTTTAGGGAATATTGAAGGCTAGAAATATTTCATGTTCCCAGCAGCCACAGCAGAAAACCCTAGTAATAGATGGGCATCAAGTGGAGTACTCAGAAGGGTGTTGCCCTGATAATAAGTAAAAATTATGCCCCAATAAAGATTATGTTGGTCTTGCCTAACAAAACTTAAATGACAGCCTTGAAATGATAATACTGATTCCATGTAACTTAACTACATCCTGAAAGAAAGCTCAAGTATTTTTAAGAGGACACAAAAGTATTCAGCAACTAATAAGACAAAATTTACCATATCTAGCATCCAAGAAGACATTACCATATGCAGAAAAGAAGAAAATACAACCCATAATGATAAGAAAAATAAGTCTATAGGAACAGACCCAGATATGACATAGATAGAATTGGTAGACAAGAACAATAAAAGAATTAATATAACTATATTCTATGTATTCAAAAAGGTAGAAAAATCGTTAACATGTTAAAAAGAGATAAAAGAGGTAAACAAAAGACATAATCAAACTTCCTAAGAGGAAAAATACAATTTCTGACAGGAAATATACACTTGATGGAATTAACATTGGATTAGATACTGCAAAAGAAAAGCTTAATAAACTTGAAGACATGGCAATAGAAACTGTCCAAATAAAAAGAAAAAAGACTGAAAATAAAGACAAAATATCAGTGAACTGTGGTCTAGTTTCAAATGGCCTCTTGTACATGTAATTGTTATAACTGAGCTATGGAGATAAAATTGTTTTCAAATGTGGTAAAAACAAAATCCTCAGACCTAAGAAACATAATAAATGCAAATAAAAATAAACATGAAGAAATATACACTGTTCCATTATAATTACAATTCTAGAAAACTCCCTCTAAAGTTTGGATCTCTACCCATTACCCAGTTCCAAAGCAGCAGTTTTAGTATCTGTTACAGTAGCATCTTGCTTCTGGGTACCAATTTCTGTATTAGCCAGTTAGAGCTGCTATAACAAGGTACCATAGGTTAGGTGGTTTATAAACAGAAATTGATTTTTCTGGAGGCGGAAAGTCTGAAATCAGGATATCAGGATGGTTGATTCTGGTGAAAGCCTGGTTCCAAGTTGCAGACAGCCAACTTCTCCTTGTATCCTCACACAGTGTAAACAAGTGTAGAGTGCTCTCTTGGGTCTCTTTTATAGGGCACTAATCCCACTGAAGAGGGTTCCACCCTCCTGACCTAATTACCTCCCAAAGGCCCCACCACCTAACACCATCACATTGAGGGGTTAGAACTTCAACATATGAATTTGGGGGGGACACAAACATTGAACTGATCGCAGGCAGATTGATTATCTTGAGCTGAAGGACTTGAGAAACAGCAGATACAGGAAGGCCTCTATGCCCTCCCCTTTGTACGTAAAAGCAGATCATAAAATTTCCAGTGGAAAAGGTACCCTCCCTGTACCAAGAAGAGAGAACATTCTTATCAGCAGAGGCTGGGAATTGATGGTAAAATAGACCTGTGCAAAAAAATCTAATAAAATAACCCTTATCACATTAGTTTCTTCCATGTATTTCCTAGTCAAGGTCCCACAGTTTATTACCCCTAGCTTAAGCCTCCTTTTCTTATCAAATATCAACAATTTCTTATTCTTGTTTAAAAAGGTATATAAGCTTTTGGACCAGCTGGTTTCTTCAGGTATTTATTTTTCTTTTGAAGATTTCTGTGTACATGTAAAAATATTAAAATTTGTATGCTTTTCTCATTGATCTTTTTTATGTCATTTTAGTTCTTTTTTTTAGGACTTGGAATAAAGAGGGAAAAGAGATATTACAGAGTGATACAGATAAAACTATATAACAATCAATTCATTTTAAAAAGCAAATACTTTGAAATAAGAATAAAGATCAAAAGAGGAAAATTATACAAAACATTTTTTTAATATTAAAAAACTGTATATCAATTGCTCTTTGTTACCATCCCAGAGTCAGATTCTGAATACCTGAAACTGGCAAAAAGAGAGCTTTCCCACTCATACAGAACTCGTTTTCTATAAGACCGTCCTATTGTCATACCTTCTACTGTGTGCTGAGATCAGTTGCCAATTTAGAGTTTTCTGATAATTGTATATGTATGCCTTTATTAACCGATTTACTTATTTTAAGAACTTAATTAACAGTTTAGTTTTTAGGCCGAGTGACAGAACCTAAGAGGGTAAAAGGAAGTTTTGCCTCCCCTACACTGTCAATTTCTTTTTTCTTGACCTTTCATTTGAAGCAGATTTGGCTGACCTTGTGTTCTTGTCCTGTCTTTAGAGAGAGAAGTCTGGGGAGATGAGAAAGAAGGAAATGTATATTCTGTTGATTACTTACTAAACAACCATTTTTACTGCTACCACTAACATTTCAAGAGTCCTTATCTTTTGCCCTCTTCTCCATTTCCCATTTTTCAAGAATTTTAAAACAAACTTAAAATACTTTTATGTAACTAACATTAATCATTCATGTAATACTTATGTTCCAAAGTTATCTTTATTTAAAGCTCCTAATTTAAAAAAAGAGAAGGAATCTCTAGAAAGATGTGATATTACTATTTACCTATTTTTATAAGCGATGAGTATATGTTTGAATTTCTGTGTCTGTGTACTTGACCAGGGAAGAAGGAAAGAATGAATGCTGTATAATTTTCCACAATAATTTGAACAAAAGCATACCATAGTTTTAAGAAAGAGGTAGTGACAATGTGAAAAATAAAACAGACAGATGATTCTTGGTGTTGACCAAGGGAAAAAAAAAAATCAAAATAACACCTCCCCCCCAAAAGAAATGGCATGTATCTGAAGTTGTTTCTGAATAGCTTGTCCATGCTCTTCAGCATTAAGCCCTCATGTCACCCCATGATAACCACTAATGGTGCCCAGTATCTTCTCTATTCCAAGATCCCACATTGGAGGAAATCGATTCATTTCCTGAAGACAGCTCTTCATAGAAAATTTCCCCCACTAGCAGAAATCCTTCTCGTACTCTGTGGCAACAGGAGAGGATTCTGACCTCTCAAGATGGGAATGGAAATGCACTTTCCCCTGGATATGTCATTACATGCAGGCAACTGTACCATGCGACAGTCATAGCCCTTGCATGCACTATCATTGAAATAGAACTTGCTTTTGGCATGATGATCTAATTGTCATTTATTACATAATGTTTATGGGAAAATATATTTCAGGTTTTAAATAACATCTCCAAATATTTTAAAACATCACGGTCGGTTTTTCCTTTGGAGACTGCCTGTACTTTATTCCAAAATATAGACTTCTGATAACGTTTTCTAAAAGGTTATTACCTTTTTCATACCTCTGTTTTCTATTGCTAAAGTTATGTTGATATAATTTGTTTCTCTGCTTTGCCTTCATTCCTGTTGGCAGCTGCCCAAAGGTTTCCAGTAAATTTGTTTTAGTGAATTACTTTTTCTCCCCTTGCACTTCTCTTCTCTTTTGCTGCCTCTTGGCTGCTGGCTAGATGCCCACTATACCCAGTAGGCTTTACTGTAAGAACAGGTGGAAAAAAATCTGTTCATGGCGTTTTAGACAAGGCTTTTATTTGGTCCACATAGTTGACTGGTTCTCGTAGCTCCTCTCTGTGGCTAGCTTGAATCCATCTTCCTTTCAAATGCTGAGTTTAGCAATTTTAGAAATTTAGCTTAATTTTTTTTTAAAGGACACTAGGAAATGTAGAAAGTCTTTTATATTTTCTTTAGATGATCTCCATTGCCCTCACCATCCTTTACTTAAATCTTCTGAATACTGAAAACAAAATAGCTTCCTACTTGAAGTACTTATCAGTGAATTATGCATATATGGAAACCACATACCATAATGAAATTACTGAAGCAGACAATTTAAGGCAGAAACTTACTCAAATATTGAAATTTTTAGATCTTCAGAGACAGTTACATCTCATGGATTAATAGGCAATCTTAAATTAAGAATGATGGTAAGTGATTTGCGACTTATGTTGTGTATGTGGAGCATGCATTCATCAAAAACACATTCTTATCGTTATGTTGCAGTGAGGGGGGCTCACGATTCTCCTGTGTCTTATGCAGTAGCTTCGCTTTTCAGTGACTCATAATGTTTCAACTCATACATTTACATGGTTTAATGTTCCAAGGGCTTGATTTGAAGAGATGTAAAAATAATTCAGCTCTATTGTGGTTCATTTTATTAAATGGAAATGAATAAAATGAAAATAACTTCATCCAGTTTGATTATTTAGATTAACTCCATAGCCTGTACTTTATGTAAATCCTGTAGGAAACTGCGACAAGCAGCATTAAGCGAAATTATATGAAAGTATAAAGAATATCTGGTCATATTTTATTAGAGGCAAAGAATTGTCAAAGAAATGGGCAATGTTTTTGGCATCCTCTGCTTAATATCAATGCCTAATAAGTATTGGAATTAAAAACATAAATTATGTGTACCATATACAATTATGAAATAGAAGGAATTGATAAACTTGAAATAAGACTGAGAAAAAGTGCAATTTTTCCCAGCTATAGCCTACATATTAAAACTATATTTCTGTTTCAGAGTAGATAGTTTCTATAATAGGGAAATTTTTAGGTCTTAGCACAAAGTGGCAGATATACTCAATATCAAACCTAAATTTTTCAATTGTCAACCCTATGACCTTGAGCAAATCATTAGGCCTATGCTCCGATAAATATCAAAAATTCCTTTACTGGTATTCTGATATCTTTGTTCAGATAGTCTTAAAATATATAATCTATATTCATTTCCATACTATTTATTTTTTACAACCAACTGGTTATTTTAAATTTTCAATGTGACACTTTGCAGAACAATTACTAGGTAGTTTGAGGAAGAAGAGGCATTAGGCATTCTGCTATTTGAAGCTCGAGTCATATTTTATATATAGCAAATCTTCAACAAATGTCAGAAGCTATATGCTGCCTGATGGTATACGGTTTGACTGGGCATGAGACTAGCAAAAGCAGCCTCATCCTAGGATAAGGAGACTCACAGATGACATGATTTGCTCCCCACTAATAATTGCATAATTCAAATATCAATAATCTCTCACTAAATGGCTAACAAAGATAATTACTATTGCTTATGTAAGAATTTTTTAATATTATGCTAAAATATGCATCTCAATTCTTTATGTCCTTAATCTAGTGTTAAGTAGGAAAGAACAATGCTTAAAATTAGGGCCACGCCATTCTTTTTTTTTTTTTTAAGAATTCTTTCTTTTTTTTTCTTTTTTTATTTTTTAAAGATTTTATTTTTTCTTTTTTCTCCCCAAAGCCCCCCAGTACATAGTTGTGTATTCTTCGTTGTGGGTTCTTCTAGTTGTGGCATGTGGGACGCTGCCTCAGCGTGGTCTGATTAGCAGTGCCATGTCCGCACCCAGGATTCGAACTAATGAAACACTGGGCCGCCTGCAGCAGAGCGCGTGAACTTAACCACTCGGCCACGGGGCCAGCCCCGAGGGCCATGCCATTCTTGATCAATTTGTTTATATAATTTTACATATAATTTCTACTCAACAAGCACCCACCCAGTGAGATTGCTCTTTTACAAGTTTTATTAAGTGAAAAATATTACATCTTTTATTTCAAAGATTACAAAATTGATAGACATTGTGGCAAACAGAAAATAGTACAAAAGTAACATGAATTTCTTTTTATTACTATGAAAATCCGATGTATAATTTCTTATTTTAACGTTTTTATGGACCATATTTATCAACTCATTTTCTTTAAGGGCAGTGGGTTTTTAAACTTCAAGCAGCAACACATTAATGAAAGTATGTCTTAAGATGAAATAGAATAATAGTGTTGAGAGTACATATCTTTTTAAGAACATTTTATTTTGTTTATATGATTGTGTGTTTGGGTAGTGTATTGTGATGTGCTGCAAAATGAACTTTTTACCATGAGTTGTGATCAGAAAGTTTGAAAACCACTATTTCTAGAAAAGTTTGCCTTGGGAGGACTGGGAGAGAGAAGTGGTGGTTATTACCTCCAGGGAAACACGAAAGATGCTATTTTAGTTTTGATTGCTCACTGTAATGTTTTCCACCCCAGGAAAAATTTGGAACAGAAGTCAGCTAGTGATCTGAGAGAATATTAGTGAAATTATGAGAGCTGTCAAACCTAATACGTACCCAAATTTGGCTTATGAAAATAATTATTGTAATTACTAATTATGGATAAAATTAATACATAATAAATATCATTCATGAAGAGCTTGCAATGTTCTTTGACCTGTGTTAAATTATTTGCATTTATTTTACTTCTGACAAATATCTTATGCTAGAATTATAGATGTACTCAATTTACAGAAAGGAAATTGTGGGGATGACTACTCTGGTTAGATTGGCTGAGGAAACTGAGGTCAGAGACATTAAATAAATTGATGAAAATCACACAACTAGAAAGTGGAGAAGACTTGATTAAAGCTCATAGTCGTCTGACTCATCTTTATTGATTTCAGAAACCCTCATGGGTTCTCTTCTAGGAATCCTTTTTAGTTGGAAAAGTCTCCCCAGTGATGCCATAGGCAATCAGACAACCAAACTTCCTTCTACTAATATGATGATTTGTCCTTGGAATTATTGCTAATAGGATGAAATAGAAGATTTTTTCATATGGACTACTTCTGCCAATTCTAACATTCTTTCTCTGACTTTGTAGTGTTGCTTTCAGGGCTTTGGGTACAATCTCCCAAATCTACTTTGAATAAGTGACAACATTCATCTCTGTACCAGTGTTAACTGTACTTACAAAGATGCCATGGTAAAAGTGAGACCTGGTTAAAATTTAAACACTACTTTTTTAAAAAATAAATTGCAATTCCTGCATTTCAAAATTTTTGACTACTAAGGAAGAGTTGATGCTCCTGTGCCTTTCATAGATTGTTTTGGATTTGAGATGGGTTTGGATTTTAGATAGTAAACTTAAAGAAATGTCTCTGTTTCTTTTTTTTATTAGTTTATTGAGAACACTAGTGACTTATTTTTCTAATTCCTATATAGACTGCATCATGTTCACCACCAATAGTATAAATTTTGGGGGGACGGATAAAATCTCTTTGCTTTTAAAAATCAATCATTTATTGATTCTACCTAATGACTGTTTTCAACCGTATCCAGAAACTAAATTTGGTTGTCCTTTACCTACAATGGTGAGTTCCTTCGCATAGCCAATTGCATTTTGATGTCTTTAGACTGTGAGTTCCCAATCATGACTCTTGGTCCTCAGTCTCAAGGTAAACACAGCATTTCTAAGTCATAGCTAAAGTCACGGCCTTTAATTATTTATTTATTTGTCTGTTTATTTAAACTAAAGTGTGTTTAAGCGAAACTTGCCCTGCAGTAGCTGGATTTTACGTCTGTTACCATTTTTGTCTCAAATATGCATGTCTTAAAGTGCAAGTTTAAATGAGACCTGTGCACCAGTAACAGTGGTGGCCTCCTACAAAAGAAAAAACCACCATGCAAAATACACGAGTATTCATTCTCACTCTGTTCATGGAAGCAAGGGCTTTTAATTTATCCCTTTGATGCTGACTTAAAATCTACTCACTTTAAACCTTTCTAGCATTTACAGATTCCCAGTCCCTTAGATTCAACTTCAAAGTCTGAACATCTCTGAAATAATTTTCTCCTTAAATTTGTGACATATGCATTGGTAGAAAAACATAAACTGAACTGATGTGACTGTATTCACAGTGAATTGGAATATAAAGAGTATGTCCATACGTTTAGCACAGGGAAATCAAAATGTTTGAGTCCGGGGTGTTGCCCCAGATCTCACATACATTATGGTGTGCTAATGGAGCACATAGAGAATGTTACTGTATACTCATATTATCTCTCTAAGATCTGAAAACTTCAGAATTCCAAGTGACATCTGGGCCAAAGGGTATAAGAAATTGGAGGCCAAGATCCATTTCTAAATATATTTTACATGAAATATAAAATGTGTTTGGTATTTTCATGTCACTGAGAATAATTTTGCAAGAATGTCCTAGAGCAGCAAACAGGATTGTTCTTTTATGAAAGAATTTCTTGCTTTCTGAATATCTGTAGGAATGTAAGAGTAATGAAATCAGTCTTATAATTTCATTTTAATTAGTTCAAATGTCCCTTCTTTGGGAAAGATTTTCCTAGCTGCTTGCTCTGCTCAAGGCAGAATTCACACCATCTTATCTGGGCTCTCAAGCTTCAAGCATCTCTCCTAGAGGACACACAGCCTGTGAAATGTGTGCTTTTGAGACTGTGTTCTTCCTGTCTAGTCAATGAGTGTGTCTATGTCCCAAATGTGGCTGTTTCCACATTTGAATCCTCAGCACCAACAGAGCCTGTAGCTCTTAATAAGGATTCAGTGATTTAATTACAGAAATATTAAGCTGATTTTTCAAAACCAAATATTAAATTTTGTTTTAAATTTAAATAACTTCAACTCCACTTTTGGAGGTTTTTTTCAGTTTTATTGAGATATAGTTGACATACTATAAATTTATATAAATTTAAGGTAGACAGCATAATGGTTTGACTTACATATATTGTGAAATGATTACTGCAGTAAGTTTAGTTACCATCTGTCATCTCATATAGATACAATAAAAAGAGAAGGCAAAAAAAAAAAGAAAAGACATTTTTTTCCTTGTCATGAGAACTTTTAGAATTTACTCTCTTAACTACTTTCTTACATATCATATAGAGGTATTAACTACAGTCATTGTGATGTACATTACATCTCTATTACTTATCTTGTGACTGCAAGTTTGTATCTTTTGACCCTTTCTTGGAGATTCTTGTACATACATATATGCCACAGTTTCCTTGGTGTATAATTTGCCAAACTCATTTTCTTAATACTCCTACATATATTCTATAAAATTCTATTTAATTTCTATAGAATATCATCAAATATAGAACACAGTAGGTAAGTATAATGCTAATGGTCTTTGTCACTTTGAATATGAAGATATCACAATGCTTATTGTTCTGATTCAGACTTCAACTTTTTCATAGTATAGATATTGTTCACTGTCTGCAGTTTGAATTAGGTGTTGTTTTTTAGGCTCTCATAATACTCTAGTATGTGATCTATCTTGGAAAATATTCCTTTTACACTTGAGAAGAATATGTTTTCTACTGCTGTTGTATGGAATTTTCTCTCTCTTTCTCTGGTCCATTTGGCCTATGGTGTTATTCAAGTTCTCTGTTATATTCTGTGCAGATGTTATAGTGATTATTGAAAGTGGGTTACTGAAATCTCCTACTCTTACTGTATTGCTATTTTTCCCTTAAATTCTATCTATGTTTGCTTTACACATTTAGGTGCTCTGATGTTGAATGCATGCATATTTATAATTGTTATAGTTTCTTGATGGATTGACCCTTCTATTGTTGTAGAATGTCCTTCTTTGTCTCCTGTAACAGTTTTTGGCGTAAAGTCTATTTTATTTGATGTAACTATAGCAATCTCTGCTCTCATTTGGTTACTATTTTCATGGAATATATTTTTCCATCCCCTCTCTTACAGCCTAGGTGTGTCTTGAAATCTAAAGTGAGTATCTTATAGAGTCATAGTTTGACCTTGTATTTTTTAAGTCTGTTTCATCATTCAGTGTCTTTTGATTGAGGAGTTTATCTATTTACATTTGAAATAATTATCGATGGGAAAGGATTTACTATGGTCATTTTGTTAGTTGTTTTCTATTAGTGTTGTAGTTCTTTTCTATCTTTCCCTCTCTTGTTGTCTTCCTTTGTGTTTTGTTGATTTTGTGTATTAGTATGTTTGATTCTTTTCTCTTTTTCTTTTGTGTAACTTCTACAGGTATTTTTCTTTTGTAGTTACCTTGGGGCTTACATAAAACATCTTATGTTTGTAACAGTATATTTAAAATTAATAACAACTTAAATTCAATCATATTCGAAAACTCTACTCTTTCACTTCACTCTCCCAACAAACTTTATATTATTGCTGTCACAATTTATATCTATTTATATTGTCTATTTTTAATGTATTTTACAGTTAGTTTTATTAATTTTGCCTTTTAACTTTTATGCTAGAATTAAAGGTGATTTATCCATCACTGTTACAGTAATACAGTATTCTATATTTATCTATTTATTTACCTCCACCGAGTTTCATACATTCTTATGCTTTCATGTTGCTGTTTGGTACCTTTTCATTTCAACTTGAAAAACTCCCTTTAGCATGTCTTGTAAGGTAGATTTCATGGGGATGGACTCCCTCAGCTTTTGTTTGTCTCGTAAAATCTTCTTCTCTCCTTCATATTACGTTCTTCAGTTCCATTGTTTTCGTTTGGTACTTTTTAAAATTTCCTATCTTTTTGTTGAAATTCTCACTTTGTTCAATTTGTTCTCTTGGCCTCAGTAAGCATATTTATAAGAGTTACTTTTAATTCTCTGTTCTGATAAATCTTACAACTCTATTTCATTTGGGGAAGTTTCTGGAGATTTATTTTATTCCTTTGTTTGGAACATCTTTGCCTGATTCTTCATTATTCTTGACTCTCTATGTTGACATCTATGCATTTGGCAAAACAGGCCCTTCTCCCAATCTTCATGGACTGACTTTACACAGGAGAGGACCCCCACCAATAAGCCTGGTAAGAGATTCTTGGGGCCTCTATCAACTCTTTCCTTCCCTAGGAAAAAGCAGGCAGCTGTGGTTTTTCTCTGCTTGCTATGGGCTGAGCTGAGGGGGAAGCTGTGGCATCTCCTAGCTTGAGCCACCACCTCCATTCTCTCCTGGGCAATTAGACCATGACAGACCCATCAGAGCTCCAGGACTGGCAAGACAGATGCTAGATTTTTGGGCAGCCCTGGAAAAGTTGTGGCGCTGGACGCACAGATGAATGATTTCCCTCCTGAGGGGTAAACTGACAGCTGGGATGTTTCATCTTGCTCTGTGCTGAGCAGGGAGTAGGATCAATGGTGTCTACCAGTCAAAACTCCACGTATAGTCTCCTCTGGGTGACTAGACTTTGCTGGACCCAGCAGAGCTCAAAGATTGGCAAGACAGGAAGCTGGTCCTCTGGGGAGTCCCATCAGAAAATTGAGGCACTGGACATGAACCAACCTCTTCCCTTGCCTGGTGAAGCTGGGATCTATGGGTCTCTTCCTGATCAGATGGCACTGCACCAGGAACAGTGTCTCTGGCAAGAGGGTGTCTCGCATCTCTCCATGGGCTTTGGGTAGTCTGGTTTCTCATTATCCCAGGGTGCAGGAGCATTCCAATTATTTTCTGATTTTTCACAAAGACAATTCATCTGTGAATTATTGCTGTATCAGTGTGTTTGTAGGAAGAAGGAGAATCTAGGGCTTCCTACTCCACTTTCTTGCTGAGAGCACTTCTTATGTCTTTGTACGTATCAGGAAAGTAAGGGAAGAAGTGGCTAGAGGACTTAGCACCATACAGTTGGATATTGGTAGAAATGGTGCGAAGACAATAGTCTCCTGATTTCCAACTCAGTTCTCTGACAACAAAAAGTCTGTAAGCCTTGAATGCTATTGACCATCTGTTCAATACCAGACCAAGTAATGCCCCTTCAAGGTTCTACGTGGCCTAACAGAGGGAATTTTTCTACATTTAATTTCAAGGTTTTTCACAAATTTTTACGGACCTTGTAGCAAGCTACAATTTTGGAAAAAAATGCATTGAAAAAAACATTGAAGTATTTTAGTTGGCACTGCCACTTCTGTCGCATTATTTTCAATTCAGATGGATGTAGGAGTGAACAGAAAATGAAAACAGAACTGAGTCATGCAACTAAAGCCAACTCAGTTCTTTCTTTAAGACAATAGTCATACTTCTGAATAGTCTTTTGGCTGATAATTCTTTAGTGAAAATAATAACACATTAAATTTATGAATATTACTTAGAAAAGCTTTCTTTTGAAATAATGTAGAATCTGACTTAATGTTCTAATTTGGGTCTGTATATTCAACTACAAGCATGGAGAAAGATTTTGTTCTGCAAATAGACTGTGAGAAATATTTTGATATAAATTGTTGTATCCTAAATTTATTTGGTGATAAAATGTTTCCCTCTAGCTTTCGTATAAATACACTAATATTTGGATAATTTTAAAAGATCTTACAATTGTGTTAATATGATCATTAATTAGTATATTGAATAGATTATAATAGCTATCTGCTTTTCTATAATAGCTATAAATAGGATAGCATCGTTTAAATTTATTAATTCGTTAATTGAAAAATGTTATCATTTCATTTATCTCTCATTTTATCCAGAAAATATTAGCTTTAAAGGTAAAGAGAGGCTTGCATTCTGCTCTTTTTTTAAAATCAAATTAAAATTAAAGAAAAAGTAAAGAAAGTCACCAAATGGTTTCATTTGTTTGTGAAATGTGATATCCATTGATCCCTCTTGTGTTGAATTGTTGGAAGGGGATTGGAGACATCCAGTGTACATATCATCCACATTCCCTAATCCAATGCTTGAACTCACAATACTATGTGAAAGTGTCTGTGATATAAAGACAGCTGCCTTATAAGAAGGTGTGTGAGCAATAATTGCATGGCCTAGTGATACAGCTCGAGCAAAACTACATTTTGTGGAAGAAAATCAACCAGCATATTGTTAAGATTAAATAAGACTTTATTCAGAATCCTGCAACATAGGAAGACTCCAAAGGGATGTTCTAATTTTGGGGGAGGGGAAAGGCACACTATTTATAGGGCTTTAGACAAAGGTATCTGTCTAAGTTCAGCTAGTTTCATGGATAGGTAGTCAAAAATGGTTCTCTAAAGTGGGAGGAAATATTTTTGCAGTTTAACATTTGTTGATTGAGTAATTCAGGTTTAGCAAGGTGAGAGGAGTGAGACAGTGGCCAGGGCTAAGGGCAAGGGCAAGAGAAAGCTGGGAGAAATAGGTGTAGGGACTAAGGTCATGCAAGAGCCATAGTGGAAAGCTACAGTCCTCATACTCTCTTCTAGTCCTGCCTCTTGTTCAGTAAGGAAACTGAGTCTCCTTGTTTCACATAACAAGCTCATGTGAAAAATGCTCAATCTTTCAGGGTCTTTTATAATTTCTACAGGATGTGAGGGGCCACACCTCTACGAGAAAGCAAAATAATTTTTTATTTAATCTATGTTTGTTCCCTATATTAAACGATACACCTCCCTACTTGTTCGATCATGTTCCTGTCTTCTCGCTAATTTAAAACCTTCGCCTTGGAACACTAGAAGACTCTGACATTGTGATATTTATTCTTAGAGGGACGTAAGGATTTTCTGACCTTTTTATCCTCTATCTTAATCTTCATCAAAACTGAAGAGGGAAGAATGATTTCGCTCTTCTCCATTCATGGTTATTCACCATTTTTCTCTCTATCTCAAGCACAGTTCTGCTGGCGTAAGACGCCCTGAGGAGATGGTTCTGTGACTTCTGTGAAAAGAGGGTAGGAAACACCAATTCACTCTCTCCACGTAAAATAAAAACATTATAATCCAGTGGTGAAGATTTTCTCAGGAAGAATATAATGATTCAAAAGGTGCATTAATAATCTCTGAAATAGACTGTGCTTCCCTTGTTAATTCCTTTTGGTCCTTCCAACTCAGCTCAAACATCACTTATTCAGAGAATAATATCTGGATCCATTTCATAACTCTCACAAAGATCAGCTCCTGTCTCCTGATTATAGGCTTTCATAGCTTTATATGCTTCTCCCTCAAATCATATGCTTATTGTTATTCTGACTAAATTTTTTGTTTAAAATAGTTTTTCTTTATACATCACGCATTTAGCAACCACCAAAGTCATCTTTACCACATTATCATTGCAGGACATGATTTCTGGCACATAACCTATGGAAAATAAA
This sequence comes from Equus quagga, assembly GCF_021613505.1. Taxonomy (NCBI): domain Eukaryota; kingdom Metazoa; phylum Chordata; class Mammalia; order Perissodactyla; family Equidae; genus Equus; species Equus quagga. The sequence goes on along the minus strand of NC_060272.1, from coordinate 40,020,929 downwards.
TATTTCTTATGACTAATTTTTTACTATTTTTCCTTTTCCGTATTTTTTCAGATGACAGCAAATTCATATTCCCCATACTTATAGATAACAACTTTTCAGATACTTTATTATATTACACATATTCAATATTTAAAGGAATAGCAAAGGTAAAAGGCATGCTAAGCAGGATTTCACTTTCCATTTGTAAAATTCTACACTATTTTTATTGCATACTTTTATTCCTTGAATTTTTCTCTTTTAACTACAATTAGTCATTAAAAGATTAAAAAGTTAATATGACTTTGTTCTCACCTTTAGAAACTTTTACTAATTAGCCTTAAACTTAGAGGGGAAAAGGTTTAGCTCAAGGTTAATATAATAGTCAAGATAATTTAGGTTATATTTCTTTTGACTTATGTTAAGGATATTTTGTTACTTTTTATTTTTGATACTGGATTGTACAAACTCTTTCTCAATATAAGTTATACTTTTTTAAGGCTTTTTAAATTAGAGTTGAGTACAATTTAAATGGACTTTCTTTTTTTAGTGAAAACCTTCCTGAGCTTACGCAATGCTTAGCTGAATGGTTTTGCCCTTTGTTTTACGGTGGACAGTGTTGCTAACTGAGAGAAGTACCAATTCTGACTTAACAAGGTTTTAGAAAGGTTTTCAATTTAAAAGTTAAAATGGAGTACAGATTTAAGTGAAACTTTGGAGTTTTATTATTCTCTACAATAAAAATTTTTTTACTCCAAATTTGTCAATATTAGAAATGACATTGAGTGTCAATTTGCATTTCAATTAAGAAATAAACAGTTGCATGCAAAACTTTTTTTTCATGGAATAAAAATGTTTTTACATTTTAGGTATGTGTTACAATTTTAGTAAAATTAGCTATGGGAAATGTTTAGGTGGGGATACAGACATGAATCCTCTCAACATTATCATCATGACACCGGCTAGAACATTTATCATCACTCGTGTAACATGTTATACAACCTGTATAAGCTTGGATTAATTTTTAGAATAGACAAAAGAAGAAATCATTTAAGTTTGTCTGGGATTATTGGGAAATTTTCACTGAAGTGATATTTACTTTAAAGACCATCTCGTGGTGTTGTAAAAATGAACTAAGATTACACATGCATAGGTTTGAGTACTGTGCTTATCATATAGTAAGCACTCAAGAATATTGACTATCCTTTGCTTTTGGTTATTAAGCATAAATATGCAGAAATGGGGACGGACATTTGCAAGGTAAGGATCTCACAGGGCTTGTGAGGGTAATCCTGTTATTCAGTATATACTTCTGTCCCTCCAAACTGAAGGAAATCAGCCTTCTCAAAGGCCTCGTTCACCTACTTCCTACTTTTCTTGTGTCATTGAGCCTCGGCATTTGTACAGTGTTGGAGGTTCATTCTCTTCCCAACTACACTGAAAGCTCCAAAACACCAGGAATTTGTTTTGTCTGTTTCTTTCACTGCTGAAGGCCCAGTGCATAAGCAGTGTCTGGCACGTGTTTGACGTATTGGAAATACTTATCTTGTCTAATCATTGAAAACTCCTCTTAGATAGGCACTATTGCTATCCTCATTTAACTGAAGAGGTAACTGAGGCAGCAAGAGGGTAAATGCTTTGTACAAGGTCACATAGATAGTAAGCAATGAAGCCACCAGAAGACTTTTCAAGATGAATTGCATGGGGCTCACAGTGAGGAATACTCGTAAGATTAAAATTTTGTTTATATAAGGAGAACCCCAGATTTGCATGTGTGGGGGAGGGGGAGTGGGGGATGATGAAAGAGAAAAAGAAAGCTCAAACAATATTACTGAGATTAAAAAGAAATAGCTTTAGAAACTTTTTGAGAAGGCAAATAACATGATATAAATGTTTCAAAATGGATGTCATTTGACTTCTATTTCTTGAAATATGGTAGACTGACACTGCTCCTGAAAACAACTAAAACTCCTGGTTTAAAAAAAATATTTTGAAAACCATCTTAAATGCAGCCACAAGTTGGCAAGAAAGGAAGGGAAACTTAAATGAGTCTAGGAACCCAGAAAGCTAAGGTGATCACTGAAGCTTATTTGAAGCTTGCAGGCCCTTGATGAACCTACTGAATTTCACATCAGTGTTGGAGGTCCACAGTCTGAGGGGATGGGAGCCAAAGCCAAGGGCCCGGCAAAGTGTGGTGTTGAAGAGAAAAGTCTGCCATAAAGTTAGACTCTCTACTGGCAGGTTAAAATTGAAGTAGAAAGAAATTCATGCTCTCCAAGGGGAAAACAAGAAAAAAATCTTATTTTAAACCTTGGTACTTAGTAGAACGCATAATAAGATTCTCCAATGTTTTGGGGTCAAGTTGACTCTATTATGGGTTTTTCACCTCAAATTCATATTACCCAGATATTACCAAAAGAAAAAAACAGAAAGCTCAGTGATACTTGAATGTCAGGTACGTGAAGACTAGAGATTTTGGAGTTAACAAGCAAATAATTTTAAGTAATTTATTATGCTTCAAAAATTAACAGATGTGTTTGTCTATTGGGGGGGAGTAGAGGGGTCTTAGAGCCATGATCCCTGGAGACAAAGGGGCTCCCTGAGCTAGGTGCGTCTGTGGTAAGATGTTTCCTATTGGTGCCTCCAGGCATCTGGTGTCTCTGGGTAAGAGAAGGGATGTTCAAGCCTGTGGGAAGCAGAGTGCTTCCCAGGTTCAGCACTTGTGGCAAAATCTCCCTTGCCGGTCCTGGCTGACTTCCCAGTGTCTTCAGGTGTCTCCTCTCCCCCATCTAGAGATCCCTGCTGACTGGGCAGCCTCAACTGGGAATCACGCCACAACAAATGGCCCAGACTAAACAAAACGCCCTTTCATGCCCAGGACCAGAGAATCCCATCCTCTGTCTAAGACCAGATGATCTGGTAATACTGACAAGGGGGATCCCACTGCAGTTAACTGCCCAGCCCAGGAATACTCTTTGTTGTGGTGGGCAGAAGGCCCATATGTCAACTTTAGCTCAGTTAAGCTGTTAAAATAGTGTTTGATTAGTGTACATATCTGTAAAGTAATGGTTTTATTTAATAAATCAGTTGTGAATGCAGAAAATAATATCTACTGTGAAGTCAACTGATTCTAAAGTCCTGAATAACAGATGTTTAATGGTTGTAAATCCCATACTAATGTAGTAACGTTTCTGTATTTGTGGTGATGTGCTCATGTATTTCTTTCCTTTTGCAATTTTACTATTTTATTTCTTTTACCTCTTTGTTTTCCTTTTGTTGATTTATTTCTCTTCTATGTCCAAAATCTGAGGTGGACCCAATACAGGAGCAATTAAAATACAAATAAATATTTTATTCCAATATAAGTTGACAAATTGGAAAATAAGCAGTCGTATATGTATTTATATGTTACTTTAGTTCTGAGTCTCCCTTGAAAACCACGGTGAAACAAGAGAGGAGGGAGTTTCAGGTTATTCTATGGAAGGATTAAAGGATATACACACACTCCTCTTGAGCAGGCAATTTTTTGTCAACAGCAGATTTTATCAGCCATTTATTTTGAGAATGCTTACATAAAGCATTTTGAGCAGTATAACAGACAGAATATTCGAGTACAGGTTTGAAAATATTTCTTAGAGGAGAATTTCTTCCTGGCTGCCCTCTGAAAAAGGTGAGGGCATATCATTCAATAATTCGGTAAAGTCATTGCTGTAGGTTCAGAGATAATATAGTCTAAATATGATGTTTTTGGATAAATAAGCTCCTGAATATATAAAGCTTAAAGAATTTAACATATCACTTGTGTGAGCTATCAGATATTTCAAGCAAGCTTTGGTCAAAGGCTACCTTTGAAAACTTCCATTAAGTCCAGTATTTTATGCTATAATTCAAGAGAAATACATATACCATGGATACCAGGCAATCAAGTGGCAGAGTTGATATTCTTATCATGACAGTTGAAAACCCAACATTTTTCAACAGAAAAATGGACTACATTGAAAAGGTAGCTCTCAAAATTTTGAAGGATTTGGCTCGCTATTTTTATATAAAATTCATAAGTAAGGAATAGAATAATTTGGTTTAGGGCTGTAATGAAAACAGTATGTGGACAGAAAATTTAGATGACTATATACCAAACATTCCTAAATAAGCAGAATATGTATTTCTTTGTTTTCTCTATACATTGCTTCCTGTTTGCATGGTAATCTGCTAAGGAAAACTTTTGTTATATATGCTATTTTGATCTTTTTTATATGCTTTAAGGATATTTTATCTTGGGCAAAATGAGTTTAAGATAAAATAAAATAAACAGATATGCTCTTTATTTCAATTAAGTATGTTTTGATTGTTGGAGTTGATGACTTTTTAAAGTAATTACATCATAATTTTATATCGATGGCTAACATCTTTCAGAATTACCAAACCATGACTTTATTAATTCTGATTTAAAATTTGACTCTCCAGAACAAACTTTTACTTTTAAATTTTTTATTGAGGTAAAATTTACATAGCATAAAATTAATGTTTTCAAGTGTGTGATTCATTTATTACATTCATAATGTTGTGTAAATTATCGTCTATAAAAATATTTTCCTAACACCAAAAGAAAACCCCATGCCAATTAAGTAATCATTCTATATTCCTCCCTCTCTCCAGGCCGTCGTTAATCTGTTCTTTATCTGTCTCTTATGAATTTACTTATTCTGGATATTTCATATAAATGGAACTATACACTATATGACCTTTTGTGTTTGGCTTCTTTTATTTAGCATATTGTTTTTGAGATTCAACTACGTTGTGATATGTACCTGTATTTCATTCTTTTTATGGCTAAATAATATTCCATTGTATAGATATACCACATTTTGTTTATCCATTCATCAGCTGATAGACATTTGGGTTGTTTCTACTCTTGGCTATTATACTGAGTACTGTTATAAACATTTGTTTACAAGTTTTTGTTTGAATTCTCATTTTCAGTTATTTTGGGTATATACCTAAGAGTGGATTTCTGGGTCATCTAGTAGTTTTTGTTTAACATTTTGAGAAACTGCTAATCTTTTCCCACAGTAGCTGCGCGATTTTACATTCTCATCAGCAATGTATGATGGTGTCAATCTTTTTACATCTTCCCCAACACTTGTTACTTTCTGTTTTTTAGATAATAGTTATCCTACTGGATATGAAGCGGTATCTCATTATGGTTCTGATTTATATACCCCTAGTAACTAATGATGTTGACTATTATTCATGTGATTGTTGGTCTTATGTATACATTCTTTGGAGAAATGTCTATTTGTGTCTTTTGTCCATTTTTTAATTGGGTTGTTTTACTTTTTGTTGTTGAGTTGAAAGAGTTCTTTATATATTCTGGATATTAGAGCCTTATCAGATGTATGATTTGCAAATATTTTCTTTCATACTATGGTTTGTCTTTTCACTTTCTTGATAGTGTCCTTTGATGCACAAAGTTTTTAATTTTGGTGCCCAATATATTAATTTTTTCTTTTCTTCTTTGTGCTTTTGATGTCATGTCTAAGAAACCATTGACAAATCCAAGATCATGAAGATTTATCCCTTTGCTTTCTTCTAAAGGTTTACATCCTTTTATTTTTAATTAAACATTTTCCCTATCTAAATTTGTTGTTGCATTTAGAGCAAATAAATTTTAAAATTCTTATGAAATTTATATTAGATTTGATATATTGTCATCTTTGCTTTTTCTTTTCCTTGATGAGTCTTCTAATACCTATCATATATTTGTTTACCTTAAGTTTACAAAACTCCTCATTAAAAGAGGAGAGCAGAGGGCAATGTTCACACTGGGGAAAACATTTAGTTATTTTTGACCCCATCTCATTTTGAGGGAAGGAATGCTGAAGTCCTAAGTCTGATTTTCTGTTGTCATAGGCCTCTTTTCCCTCTTCAAAATACTGGTTAGTGAATTCCAGTTGGTGATTGAGAATGTGACTCTGAAAGTTTGTGGGGTATATTTTCTGTTTGCCTTTCTACAGTCACTTTGTACCCTTCTGCTTGCCCTAGAAATCAAGAAAACAGCCCGGCTAATCCTGTGGCCTCAGATTGGGCTTAATCAATTAAGAGTCCAGGTAGGAGACCAGAGAGTGGGAGAGAGAGAGTCAGGATACTCACTCGTGCTGATGTCTTACTGCAGGTTGTTGGGCTGACTGCATGTGTATAAATTTTTTGTCAAGTGTTGCCCTCCACACAAGTTTCTCTCCTCTCTTTCTCTCTCCACTGTTTTGATAATCACATCTCTCCTTGCTTCTCCAGGACCAGGTGCAGTAGTGGTGGTTCCTTGTTATCACATCTGGTCTTCAGGTGCCCATCTCTGCTACCAGTCTGACTTTCCTGTGTATTAACATGGTATTGTGTAATACCATGCTTAGCACATATGTTGGCACAGTGTCTGTGACATATAGAGGCATTTTATAATAGGAAAATAAAAGCCTCCCCCAATGAAATCACTATTAATAAAATAAAGTTATAATAAAACAACATTACAACAGTTTGCCATATTAAATGCTTTAAAATATAAAGGAAAATAAAAAATAGCACCCAGTGTTTCTGAGGCTATGGGAAATAAGATCTGTGGATGGGAGTATCCCTTTTTTTTATGTTTTAGAGAAATTCTAGCAATGTGATTGCTCTCTGAAGTGAATCTACTTTAGAAACATCTTAAGAGGGACAAATCTGATTCTGGGAAATATTGGTATTTTTTTGCTATTTTACATTGTTATTTCTAATGTTTTATAAAATGGAAACCATCTAAATACCCCCAAATCATGGATTACTTTTGTAGTTATTATATTCATATGATAAAATAATGGATAAATGTTTAGAAGAAACCTACATCCAATACTCAATAGTCATATTTCTTTGGGCAAATTATTTGACATTCTCAAAATCTAAGGAAAAACATTATGCTTACCTCACACAGTGGTTGTAAAGGATTAAATATGTTATTGTATGTTAAGGATTTCACAGAAAGGCTAGCACATGAGAAGCAAACGGTCAGTATTAGATGTCATTACTATTCCTCTTTGAGGATCACTTGTTAAACTTGCTGCGATTGTGCATTCTTAGATTCCAAGCTATGGGCCTCTGATTCAGTAGGTGTTATGTGGAGGTCAAGACTTAGTGTGTTGTCCAGACTCCAAAGAAAGTACTAACACCTACTTCTTTATAAGATGTGTTTTCTTTCATGAGGAAATGCTTAGAATATATTGCAAAGTAAATAAAAGCAAATTATAACATTTATTGTCTAATTGCATTTTAGTCTATGTAGATTTCTTGATAAACATTGAAGACTGAAAACTCATGCCAATCACAGAAAAGGAATTTATAAGATAATAAATCCTCAAAATCAGCTAAAAATCATTACTTTGGGCTTTACAGATTTGGACAATATTTTGCTATAAGAGAATCCCATACAAGTAGAAAAAGAGTCTGTCAGTAATTAAAAACAGAGCAAAATAAACAAATAACACTAGCAAAAGGCTGGAGAATTATCACGTAATAACTTGTACAGATGCAAATAAACTCTAACAGTGAGTTACCAAAGGGAATTTGAAAGTTCATTATGACAGAAATTCTTAGAGCTAGAAAAAAAACAGACGATTGCAGTCGGCAATAATATTATGCTCATTCTGAAGTCCCTGCTGTTATTGAATTTAAATCTGGTTTGTTTTGAATATTTCCTTCAATCTAGCAAGTTAGTAGCTATTTTCTAAAGAGACAATTGATCCCAGTGTACAAATTTACCAATTAGAAAAACTGAAATTTTGAAGCTGTTCTATTTAATCCATTTGAACAAATACCACTTGCCTGCCTTCTTTGTGAAATTAACAAAGTGCTAGCAGTATCAGAACAACCTGAAGAAAAGGGAAACTTTCTGCCAGTCAATATAAGCAGTTTCCCTTCTCTCAAACAATTTTCTGTACTGATTTTCGCCTTTTGTTTTAGATTTCTTCATAGTTTTGTGCTTATGTACTTGAGTAATATACATTTAGTGCCTATTATGTACAAGGAGTCAATAAGATGAAAAGAAGAAATAGACACAGATTCTTTCTTCATGTCAGTAACACTCTTCCAAGAAAACAAAATATAACAATAATAATATTTGTAGGCTCCAGCCCCCACTCTTATTGTAAGTCCTTTGTTTGCTAAGAGGAGTGATAGACACAGAGAAAGAACAAAAGATGCTCAGAGAATCAAATAGGACATCTTGTTCCTAAAGACAGGGGCTAGGAAAGACGAGGTTGCTTCATGGAGGAAATGTCAGTCCAGAGAGGGGAACCCAATGGCTGGGGCCTAAATAGGATACTTGAAGAGGAGGTATCTATTGGGCATGGTAGGAGGTTCTATTTTGTTTGTTTGTTTTAATTTAGTTTAGTTTTGTTTTAATATATGTCAGTCATACCACAAGACTTTAGTAAAATTTATATGGTTCCCAATTACTTGTGAAGAATAATTGTTTTTGTCTTGAGTAGAGTTTACGTCTATTACAGATTCGAAGATCTTGAAGGGAAATATGAGACAGAGTCAAATCTAAAATTACCAGGCTGGATTCTTGCTTTATTCCCAGATTTTTTCTACGTAGCCAGAGGGAGCTCTCTCAACCAAAACATTGCCATGGCTCCCTTACTGCTCAGAGACCAGGGCAGAGACCTCTGCACCAAAGAGAAGAGGCCCTTTTTTTCTTCTCTCTTCTCCCAGCTATAAAAACACAATCTTAATATTTAATTAAATATTAAATTATTCTGGGGATGATTTATAGAAAGAAAAGTCATTTAACCTTAGGAAACCTCTTCCTCACACATAGGACTAGGATATAGGCATATGATTGGCAAAACAATTACAAATGTATTAAACATTGCTCTGTTTTTTTAAAAATCTGGCTTATTTAGTCTTGTCCATGATCACCTTGTTTTATATGATGCTGGAAATTTTAATTGAATAAAGGGAATTTTTTCTGAATATTGTATCTGTAAAACAATAAATAGACAAGCCTTCAAATCCATTGAGAGAGAGACTGTTTGCTAATTTGTTGACATTCTTTAATGTGGTTAGAAGTAAGCTTTAATGTGGTTAGAAGATGCATTTTATTAAATCCAAACTTTTAGGTAGGAATGGAAAGATGTAGGTGGACAGATACTATTTGTATTACTTCAGCCTTAAGTTTATATCTTTAGAATAAAATTTATGACCAAGAAAATAAATAAATAACTTGTGCTATAAGAAAAATAATTGCCCCGAAGTTCTACCTGAAAATCGTTTTACTGACCTCTCTCCATGCTATAGGCACAAGTTCGAGAAGAGCTAATGAGGTGCTGGTAATAGATTAGCCAGGATTTTAAAGTCCCTCATTCTTCATCCCTTTTGGATTTGTGCATGAATTTGGAATTTCAGTGTGGGACTAGGTCTTACACTCTTTCCATAGATTTCTCAACATTGAAGGAAAATGTTGAACACAGACTCCTTATGCTTCAACCCTAGACATATAAAAAGCCAGGGCAAACGTGCTTGCCCTGGAAAGTTCAGGCCACAGAATGCACAAATGTCTGACCTAAATAGTCAAACCTTTCTCTTGCAGAACACAAGGTTTAGTTCATTGGATGAATTGATTATGAGGAAAGCATGAATCTCAAAGAAATGAAACCATGCATTTTATAGCTAGAATATTGGAACCAACGGCAATCACAGCCCAGCATCTCTTTTATAATCAGACAATTGATGTGACTCAAGCAATGGTGGCATTCATACTGGAAGTAATATAATGGGAGATGTGGATGTTTTGGATGTGGAGGAGTGCAGGAGAAAATAGTGGCAAGGATCACAACCAAGTTTTACATTTGAATAGGTTGTGGTCTGAATTGTACAGAATATTAAATAGGATCTGTGGTAGAGAATTCAGACTTTACTTTCTAACATGTTTATTTTAAAGTTCAAGGGAAGATGTCAGATTATGAGTGGGATGTATGAGTCTGAAGGTCCGAAAAGGAGAATTTTTCTTGGAGATGTAAATTTCTGATTTTTTTTGTGGATGAATACTATTTAAAACTCAATCTATTATGGGTCTTTTAGGGTGAAAGTATAGAGTGAAAAAAAGAGAAATCCTTGGGTAGAAACTTGAGAAATTTTCACCATTTCATGGATGGAAAAAATGAATTTAAGCTTATAATGAAACTAAAAATAAGGATAGTACTATGTCATGAAAACCAAGGGAAGAGAATGTGCAAAGTATTTGAAGATGATCAAAAAGGTTGAGTCCTAATAGGAGGTAAAGTTAGGAGAAGGTTAAAAATTTCGTTAACAGGGCGGGCCCCAAGGCCAGCTGGTTAAGTTAGGCAAACTGGCCCAGTGTTTTGCCAGTTTGGATCCTGAGCACCGACCTAGCACTGCTCATCAAGCCATGCTGGGGTAGTGTCCCACATGCCACAGCTAGAAGGACCCACAGCTAAAATATACAACTATGTACTTGGGGGCTTTGGGGGAAAAATTTACAAAAAAAGGAGATGGGCAACAGATGTTAGCTCAGCTGCCAATCTTTAAAAAAAAAAAAAAAAAAATTTCAGGACCTTAGGTATTATTTATTATCCTGCTGGGAGTGGAAGTTGCTAGTGTCACAGGAGGGAAAGACAGACTATACTGGGTTAAAGAGGAGGTTGGATGTAAGAAAATGGGGATGTATCATTAACCGTTTTAAGTATATGGCTTTGAAGGGGACGAGAGGAATGCTATATCCAGTGGAGGACGTGGGATCAAAGTAAGGTTTGTTTTTTTGTTTGTTTTTACTTGTGTATAGATTTTTGTCTTTTTATGGACATGCTGGAATATATTCACTAATCCAGTGGGGAAAATCCAATTATTAGGGTTCATTAAAAAAGAAGACAGAGAAGGGAAATATCTAGAGGGTGAGAATCTAAAGTAGAGGGAATGAAATTCACATCATAGGCAGAGGGATTAGGTTTATATTGGAGGAGGAGCACGTTTTTTATTCTCTGAGAAAGGAAGGAGATTAGAATGGGTTCAGTGGTACTCTCCACCGCAGATTCAGCCCCACCCTGGTTCCTGAACCAATTATCAGTGAAGGAGGAAGGCTGTAAACCAGAGAACGAACTTCAACATTGTATCTGTCCATGTAGGAGTCTTCAAGAATATTGCCTCTTTCTGCTCTTTTCCTTCCTTTCTCCCTACCTTCCTTTCTTCCTTCTCCTTCCACATTAAATTCAAACACAGTTCACAAAATATGACTGATCTTGAAGTTTCCTTTTACAGACATGGCCCATCTTTCTGTCTGTACTTCCAAGTTAAATATGATATCATGGATCACTGTGTCCAGTACGTTAATTCAGATTTTAGTCTCTTTCCCCCTATAATTGGCCTACATTGATATGAAGGATCCACAATTCTTGATGCCAGCATCACGAACTGCAGTAGCTTTCCATCCATCTTACAAACTCCAGAGACATCTTCCTAAAACACAAATCTCACTACTTTCCTAATCGCTCCAAGAATGATTCATTGAATAAAACTTAAGAATGCACTAAAGAGCATACAATAGTTAGTGTGATGATTTCAGAATTGACCTTGAATTCTAGAGCTAAACTGTCTAGGATTAGATTTTAATCCTAAATAGTTATGTAAAACCAAGCAACATAGGGCAATCTATTTACCTTCTTTACGCCTCAATTTTCTCATCTATAAAATGGGAAAATAATAGCACTCCCTGACCAAGACAGCCTTAACATTCCCCTCAGCTTGACCAAACTCTGGACAGGATTCTTCCTGACTATAGGCCCCTGACCTCCCTTCTATTAGAACATTTGCTTTAGAAAACTTGCGATGTAAATTCTTTCTCTGTCCCTTTGGGATGTAGATCTTCTCCCACCCTGTTGCCAGTATTAAAACCTAGAAATATCTTTTGAAGGACCTGGGAGCCACCCCTTTGAAATGTAATCAAGAAAAATAAAGCCCCCTTCCACCAAGTCTCTATGGAACAGTGGGAACCAAACTTCAATAAGTGCAAATTAGCAAACACAGGTATCCTAATCATACTGACCAACCTGGTCATTGACTTCCTTTTTCGTTGTTGTTGTGTTGAGGAAAATTTGCCCCAAGCTAACATCTGTTTCCAATCTTCCTCTTTTTGCTTGAGGAAGATTGTCACTGAGCTAAAATCTATGCCAATCTTCCTCTATTTTGTATGTGGGATGCCTCCACAGCATGGCTTGATGAGCGGTGTGTAGGTCTGTGCCCAGGATCCAAATCCATGAAGCCTGGGCTGCTGAAGAGGAGCATGTGAACTTAACCACTACACCAGGGGGCTGGCCGCAACTGCCTTTTTTTTTTCTTTATCAATTTTTTGATTGAGGTAACATTGATTAAAACATTATATAAATTTCAGGTGTATATCATTATATTTTGATTTCTCTGTAGACTACATCACATTCACCACCCAAAGTCTAATTGCCGTGTGTCACTCGTGTACATATGTTCTTTTATTCCCTTTGTCACTCCCTCTTCCCCACTGGTAACCACCGGTCTATTTTCTGTCTATGCATATGTTTGCTGTTGTTGTAATTTTTATCTTCCACATACTAGTGAAATCATATGGTATTTGGTTTTCTCTGTCTGACTCATTTGGGTTAGCATAATGCCCTCAAGGTCCATCCATATTGTCACAAATGGCAAGATTTCATCTTTTTTATGGCTGAGTAGCATTGCATTGTATATGTATACTACATCGTTATCCAATCATCAGTTGCTGGGTACTCAGGTTGTTTCCCATCCATTGATGGGTACTCAGACTCAAGTCTTGGCTATTGTGAATAATGCTCCAATGAACATAGGGATGCAGATATCTTTTCGCATTAGCGTTTTTGTGTTCTTTGGATAAATACCCAGAAGAGGAAAAGCTGGATCATATGGAAGTTCTATTCTTAATTTTTTGAGGAATCTCATGCTGTTTTCCATAATGGCTGCACCAGTTTGCACTCCCACAAGCAGCGTATGAGAGTTCCATTTTTTCCACATCCTTTCCGTCACTTGTTATTTCCTGTCTTGTTAATTATAGCCATTCTGACAGGCGTGAAGTCGTATTTCATTGTGGTTCTGGTTTGCATTTCCCTAATAATTAGTGTTGTTGAACATCTTTCCTGTTGGTCAGCTGTATATCTTCTTTCAAAAAATATCTGTGCAGATCCTTTGCTCATTTTTTAATTGGATTTGTTGTTGTTGAGTCGTATGAGTTCTTTATGTATTTTGGATATTAACCTCTTATCAGATCAGATGTATGATTTGCAAATATCCACTCCCATTTCTTTGGTTCTCTTTTCTTTGTTTGATGGTTTCCTTTGCCTAGCAGAAGCTTAGTACTTCTACCAGCTCACCACAGTGCTTGAAAACTCTCCTCCTTTTGTTTCAGCAGAGTCGAGTTCAATCTGTCTCCTATTGCAGGAGTCTTGAATAAAGTCTTCCTTGTTTAACTTGTCCTGTGGAATTTTTGTTTGATATATTTGAGAGGATTGTCATGCAAATTAACTGTGTTAGTATATGTAAAATGTTTAAAACAGTGCCTGACATGTGGTACTCTGTAAGATTTACCTATTTTTGTGATCATTTAATGCTAACCTTAATTACAAGCTAACTTTCCCATCATTCCTTCTTTAAGCATATCTGACATGATGTTAAACTATATTTCTCATCGTTCCCTAAATACGACTAGCTCATTTACATCTTTTGCTTTTTGTTCATTTTTTTGTTTGTTTAACAGTTGCCTGGCATTCTTCTTATTCTTACTGCGAGGCTCAAATCTGTTAGCACCAGCCAGCCGTAGAAAGCCTTACTTCTCAAGGCAGAGTTAGTTAAATGCTACTTCTTTGCTCAGTCAAATGTCTCTCCCTCACTAGGTTGTAATTCCTTTGTAGGCAGGTAAACTATCGTATTAGCAGAGTGTTTGACACATTAAAGGATTTGTTGTATTAATGAGTGCCAGTTACTTGCAAATTGCTGCTTTACTCAACATAGAGTAATGGTTTGTTTCAGCGAGCATTGATAGGTCAACCAGAGCGCAGTGTTTTCTTTGTTGCTTTCATTCACATAAGCATCTGCTTTTTTTGTTTTTGCTTGTTTCATTCTTTAGTTGAACTGCTCTTTTTATTGCTGTTTCCAATCTAAAATTTTAGAAATAACAGCTCTTGCAAGAATGTTAGGCTGTAAGAATTCTAATGCTGCAGAGCCATTTGAAGGACACCATTTTTCTCTTGTGGCTAACATTTTTGAAAGGTTTAGGGAAAAAAATTCACAAAAGTACATTGCCTCAGGCAATTTCTTTCTGTATAAATTCCTGTGGACATTGAAAGGTATTAGCTTCACTCCTATTAGTTTTACTGTGAGGTTCTTGGCAGAAAGAAAGGGATGTGGATAGAGTAGAGTTCAGAACCCACTTTGTGAAACCACCTGCTAAGAGATATATTCTCAAATCCCTTGACTACATTTACTTTTAAATTTGCTAGGATTTGTTAGGTTTTAGGTGGAAGGACGAGAAAAAATATCTACAATATAGGAGGTTTCCATGGATCAGGGACTAAGGAGAAGTTGCCAAGTAGGAAATAATCAGTTATCCTGCGAAGATCTCAAGATTAGGAGGAGCTGTAGAGTCAGATTCTAGTGCCACTCACTACATACTACCTGTGGGAACCAGGCAGACCATCTTTCAGAGTTTCAATTTCTAGCACCTGTAAAATGAATTGTAAAATATACACTTAAGATTATCCAAGGAGGAAACACAGCATAATATGTTTGAAAGCATAATACTGAGAATAATACTTGGCATATAATAGACATATATTGTCTCTCCAATGTTTAGGGGAAAAAAATAAAGTCTCCACTTGCCTCTGTTTCCTTATTTCCAATTTTCCTCTCAACTATTCATAATATATTTCCTCCTTTTAAATTAATTTTAAAGAACACTAATAACCATATAATTAATAATACCAATGACATTTCCTTGGTTTTCATCTTATATTATGTTTTTATTAGAAATGTCCCCTTTGTCATATCTGAAGTTTCCATGCAGAGTTAGCCCTCTATATTCTGCTCAATAGTCCAGTCTTGTGAAAATATCAATTATTTTATTTACATTTGAAAATGACTTTTGATCTATTATGTGACAAATTCTCATAATGTGCTATTTTTCATTAAAAATGTCTTATTAAGTCTTGATGATCTATATTTCTGAATTTTTTAGTGTTAGATTGCCAAATTTGCACTGAAATAAAGGACACTGTTTGGATTTTTGTTGTAATTGCACTTCCTATATTGAATAATTTGGGAGGATTGATATCTCTGTGCTATTAAGTATTCTTAGCTGATGGTATTTTATATGTCATTTCATTTCATTAGATTTTTAAATGCCTTTCAATAAATCTTTACAGGTTAATTCACAACAGTCTAAACAGTTGTCTTCTATTTATTCTTTACCTTTTTATGTCTTCTGTAAATAGTATATTTCTTATGATTATATCTACTGTTTCGTGTGGGGATATATAGAAATGAACATGATTTTTATAGATTGATTTCATGATACAGAACCCTTGTAAAACTCTCTTGTTAATACTCTTTATTTCTTTGTAAACTCTCTTAAAGGTGGAAAATACTATCTGTGGGCAAGTTATTTGAATGGGAGCAGCTCTTGCTCCTTTCTTTCCAATCATTATATATTTTTTATACTATTTGTCTTATTCCTAATTTTAAAAGAGAATCATATATAATTATATAACACACTATATAATGAACACACTATATAACATCTTAATTTGTTTGAAATGCATAGGACTTTCTAAAGCAAAAAAACCCATAACATTATTGTGTGTGTGTTTTTGTATGTGGCTGTCTTGTATATAACAACTAAAATAAAACGATAATGGTAGGTGGGGGCACACATAGACTTAAATGATTCCAAGGTGTCTGAAGGTTATGGGAAAAAGGCATTAATATTAAATCAAATTAATGAAATACCATGTATATTGTAATTGCTAGAAAAATCACCAAAATAATGCAAAGAAGTATAGCTAAAAAGCAAATAGACAAAATAGAGTTCTGAAAGCAAAATTCAAATAATACAAAAGACGAGAGGAAAGGGAAAATAGAGGAACAAAGTAAAATAGAGGACTAGAAAACAAAAAGTGGTAGACAAATTCAATCATCACTAAATTTATTAAATGAAAATAGACTTTCCTCTCCGATTAAAAGGCAAAATAGTTACAAAATAAGACAACTATTTGCGATCTACCGGAGACAACCCTTTAAAAATGGATGGAGAGATATAGAGTACATAAATGGAAGAAGATAATGCTATGCAAATTGTAATTTAGAAAACTAAATCCAAGAAATGCAGGATGCAATTTTGTCCAGTACACATGGTATGGTCACCAATATTGACCATATGCTGCACAAAAAAAACTAATCTCAATAAATTTAAAAGTATATTATCTCCAACACCTTAAGAATCCATGAGTCAAAGAAGAAATACAAATAGAAATTTCTGATAGCTAATTTTATATGACAAATTGACTGGGCCAAGAGTTGTCCAAATATTTTATCAAACATCTTTATGAGTATTTCTGTGAGAGTGTTTTTGGATGATTCAACATTTAACTTGGTAGCTGAGTAAAGCAATTGCCTTCTCTAAATTGAGTGGGCCTCACCCAATCAGTTGAAGGCCTGAATTAAACAGAAAGGTTGAGCTCCTCTGAGCAAGAAAGAATTCCTCCTGCCTGACAGCCTCCAACTGGGATGTTGATTTTTTCCCATTTTCATCCTCAAACTGAAACATCGGCTCTTCCTGGGACTTGAGCCTGCCAGCCTTCAGACTGGAACTACACCATCAACTCTCTTGGTTCTCAAAGCTTTGAAAGTTAACTGGAACTACACTATGGGCTCTTCTAGGACTTCAGCTTGTCAACTTACCATGTAGATCTTGGGAATTTTCAACCTCCATTATCACGTGAGCCAATTCCTTATAATAATTATATATGTATGAAAGACTATTTCCAAAATACACAAAGAATGCTTAAGACCCAACTATAAGAAAATGAACAACCCAATTAAAAAAAATGGACAAAGACCTAAATAGACACCTCACCCAAGAAAATATACAGATGGCAAATAAGCAAAGGAAAAGGTGTGCAACATCATATGCCATTGGGGAACTGCAAATGGAAACTACAATGAGATCCCACTACACACCTTTCAGAATGGCAAAACCCTGAAACACTGATGATACAAAATATCGGTGAGGATGTGGAACAACGGGAAAACTCATTCATTGCTGGTGGCAATACAAACTGCTACAGCCATTTTGGAAGACAGTTTGGCAATTTCTTACAAAACTAGGCATACCCTTGCCTACAATCCAGTAATCACACTCGTATTGGTCAGGGTTTTCCAGAGAAACAGAACCAATAGGTTACATATAGATATATAGGAGAGGAAATTCATTACAGGAATTGGCTCATGGAGTTATGGAGTCTGAGAAGTCCCACAGTCTGCCATGTGCAAACTGGGGAACCAAGAAAGCAAGTGGTGTCATTCAAGCCCAGTTCAAATGTCCAAGAGCCAAGGGACTTACACTCTGATGTAAGTCTCAGAGTCTAAAGACCAGAGAACCAGGGGGTCCGAGGCAGTAGAAGATGGACGTCTCAGTTCAAGAAGAGAAAGAGAATTTTCCCTTCCTTCACCTTTTGTCCCATTTGGCTCTCAAGAGGAATCAAATGCCAATCCTTTCTGGAAACACCCTCACAGATACACCCAGAAATAACAGTTATTTGGGCATTCCTCAGCCCAGTCAAGTTGACACATAAAACTAGCTATCACAATGCTCCTTAAAAACTTATGTCTGCACAAAACCTGTATAGGGATGTTTATAGCAACTTTATTCACAATTGGCAAAACTTAGAGGCAACCAAGATGTCCTTAAGTAGGTGCCTAGGTGAACTGCAGTACATTCAGACAATGAAATGTTATTCACCACTGAAAAGAAATGAACTATCAAGCTATGAAAAGACATATAGGACCTTAAATATATGTTACTAAGTGAAAGAAGCCAGTTTGAAAAGACTATATACTGTTTGATTCCAATCATATGACATTCAAGAAAAAGCAAAACTATGGAGACAGTAAAATGATTAGTGGTTGCCAAGGGTTAGGGGGTAGAGAGGGATGAATAAATGGAGCACATAACTTAGAGCAGTAAAATTATTGTGTGTAATATTATAATACTAGATATAAGTTATCATGTATTTGCCTAAACTCATAGAAAGTACAACACCAAGAGTAAACTCTAATATAAATTATGAGCTCTGGGTGATGATGTGTCAATGTAGTTTCATTAATTATAACAAATGTACCACTCCTTTGGAGGATATTGATAGTAGGGGAGCTGTGTGTTTCAATGCGTGGACAGAGAGAGATGTTTCTATGGAATTATTTAGGATTATAATCACATATTGATCTTCTTGAGGAAGAAAATCACTCAATAGCAGTAGCTTAAACAAGGTGAAAGCGTAGATCTTACTCTTGAGATCATCTGGAGGCATAGAATCCAGGGCTGATATGATGACTCAACAACATAGGCAGGGACCCTGGCTCATTCCCCCACACCATTCTATAATCCTTAGGTTTTGCCCCTCGCTTTCATAGGCTGAAATGACGGCATCTATTTTCCAAGTAGTGGGCTAGGGGAGTAAAGAAGAAGTAAAGGATCCTCAGGGATATTCCCTTCTAGAAGTGTCTCTAAAAGCTATCTTATCATGTTCACTTGACTTACATGGCTACATCTAATTGGCAGCGAGGCTAGGAAAAAAATGTAACATTTATTTTGGTAGTTCATGTGACCAGCAAAATGCTCCAACAATATAGATGAAAGATGAACATATGTTGAAGTCTAACTCTCAATTTCTCCCACAGTCTGCATGTATTCATATTTTCCACATTTCCTAAATGCCAATATAAAGGTGAGGGCATGTTTAGTTGTATAATGCATACTCTGGATTAAGGAAATATAGACCAAGTGTTTGCAATGTACATAATTACTCCTAGTATTGAGACTGTCTTTATCATCTAGGTATCATCTATCAATTTATCTATCCATCTACCATCTGTTTATCATCTATCATCTATCTATTCATAGCATCTTTTCCAGCTAAGCACACTTACAAATTGGCATTTTATTGTTATTGCTAAATTATCTTTAAACAGAAGAGAGGAAAGGGATCCTATAGGAAGGCCTTGTTATATGCTGGTTTCCTAAGTGGTCTGTAATCAAATAGGTTTGAGAACAACATCTACTATAGGGCGTAGTGATTATGAGCAAAGGTCTGGAATCAAGTGGAGCTGGTTTCACACGCCAGGTCAAAATCTTACTGACTGTTTAGATACTGAGTAAAATATGTAATCTAGGTATCTCTGACATTAAATATTATAATCTCTGGAAATAGGTTAATATAAATTAGAGTTGCTATGAAGATTAAATAACACGATATATGGTTATCAGTTAGGATAATTATTTCCAGATAAGAAGATCCATATTTGCAAAAAAATTTAAGCCAGAAAGTTCTTTATTATATATTAGTTAATTCACAGAAACTCCAAGAGGACAAGAGAATGAGGGCCACAAACTAAAGATTATAAGCACAAATAAAATTTAAAACCTGTGGCTTAATTCTCTTTGTTGAAAATAAGGGAAGAGGTTTCTCCCTCCTCTTTTTTCTTAGAAACTTGCAGTTATTAGGTACTTCTTCCTCTCTTTGAAATGTATCTAAATTCTTTTGAAACTAGATAGGCCTTTTGTCAGCTTTATTACCCAGGAATGCCTTTCTTATGGACTCAGGAACCATCTAATTGAACTATAAACATTACGGAAGGCAGCACACCTACTCCCACTTTCTGTGGGAGGGTAGGTGCCTAATTTCAGTGGGTACCTTGCTCCGAGTTGCAAAACTACCTCCTGTGGTAAAGATATGAGAAGTTTATTTTTCTTCTGGATAAAGCCAATTAGCTAACACAGATGGTCACCTCAATTCCAGGTATACCTAGGATGAACTGTGTGTGATGAATGGTGCTGTCAAGTCCTCTTACTTGAGGACTAGTCATGTTTATCTCAGAGAAAGTATGTAATGAGTTGTGTCTGCTTGGCTATACAAAAGGTTGAGATTTCTTTCTGTCTTTGCAATTTCTTAGCAGGTTGCCTGTGATATGCATCACATTCTGCTTTAGTGCTTATTCAATAATAAGATTGTTTTCTTTCTCTGCTATCTTTGTGGAGAGGTTTTCTGGCTTGGGAGAACATTTTGTTTTTAATTATATTTCACCAACAATTTTAAGACATAATTTTATCAAAGACACGTGAACATCCCCAAGATATTTGGCTGGCACTGTGAGGCAGCAAGGATTTTTCAGCTTCATCACTAACATGGGCACGGGTTGATTCTGCTACAACCTCTGACACTGCTGCCTCCGAGAGAAGAATGTCTGTCCGCCTTACTTCACTGCGCCGACAACAGGGATATTCTTGACCCCCTTTCCTTGTGACTATTCTGCACGTACAGCTTGAACAGGTGTATCTGATTGGTAAAATTTTGGTCGCCTTTCTGAATTCTAGCCTCAAGGAAAGCTGGAAGAATGTGTTTTCATTTCCTAATTTGAGGAAGCAGAACAAAACGTGTCAATTTAAGATACTGGCTTTCCATAAAATGTAAACAGTGACCACTAATGTTTACTCCGGGGCTCTGAAATGAAGACATCTGCCATTCTTCTGCATTTATATTTCCCAGTCATAATAACAAGAATAACTGCAACAACAATAAAATGAACCAAGCTAAAAATGTAATTAATATATATCTCCAAATTAAATTGAAAATTTAATGTCATCTTTGAACTCCTTTCTCCATTCTTACTAGCAGGAAAATGACAACAAGTAGAACAATGTTGGGGACCATGTGCTGGGGTGTAATGGCCACCCAATCAGCCCTGGACCATTTATGCTGGACTGTTATGTGCGAGAGAAATAAGCTTTTACTTTTTGAAAGGCCATCGTAGATTGGATTCTTTTTATTACAACAGCTTAGCACATAGCCTAACTAATGGTAGTTTGATGTAGCTATAACCAAAATCCTAAAATGTGTAGCGTTTAGTTAGTGTCAAGACAGCATGTGGTAAGGAAGCAGACATCACAGGCTGAAAAGATAGTAAATAAAAGTGGAAATTTTGCAAGTTAGAATTATGTTCAGAAAGAATCTTTGAGTCTTAAGACTTTCACATGATTAATTGAAAGCAAATAAACTCAGAACTTAATGAATTTTGAAGAAATCACATTGTCCGAGAAGCCACAAGCAGGGGCAACAGAAGCTTAGGATTGTTCAATTCTTAAAATAAACCTCAGTTCCCTCAACCTACAGCAGCAGGAGTGAGCTGTAAAGGCTATGAATCTTAAGAAAAGCAGACTTTCTAACTTTTTTTAGATATGACCATGAAGGATAATAGATAAGGAAGATCCAAAGGGAGGGCAAATCCAAGGACCATAAATGATAAAATGTACAAAGGAGTATTATAAAGCAGCCCCACGGACACTGAGGAATAACTCCGCTGCCAGTCAATTCCACCCTTAGACCTAGTCACAAGATGGGGTTGTCCTGGGGCCCTGGGCTTCAGAAGTCCCGTGTATCTCACAAATACCCACATCAAAAAACATACTAAAGAACACACAGGTAACCATACAACTCAGGGCGATGCACTCAGCAAGCCATGCCTACACCAAGCTACTTTGAATTTCTGTGGGTGCTGTTGTCTCTAGACGACAGTGGTTCTGAGAGCAGGGAGGAAGTGAGGAGTGGACGCACGTAGGTTAAAGGAAAAACAAATTAAGGTTATTTTCATATCCTTTCACATAGTAAGAATTCAACAGACTTCTATAACAACATCTTTCTGGGTGATGCCTGGTTTTCAATTTCTTGCTTTTTTGTATATTTAACTGCGTGTTCCTAGAACTGCTTACAAATTAGGGCAGAATTTCCAACACGTTCATATGGTAGCTATGGTATATTTTGCAATATTAAAAAATATTATTTTAATATATATATCTATATGTACATAAAAATGACAGTATGAAGACTAGTACTTTTTTTTTTATTTTGAAGCTTCATGGATAATAAAAACATAGAGCACATAGCTTCAAGTTGGTATGAAGAGACTTGGTCTCATTTGCTGATAGTAGTGACATTGTTTGGAATAAATCAAAAAATAAATATTATATTTTCTGTGTCTTCCCCAAATAGAACATCTGGCTGATGTTCTATCACAGTTGACATAAAGTCATTCGAGAACAAATACGGAGAATGTCAATTAAATGCTACTAAAATGATTAGATTTAATTTACACTATTTGAAAATTTACATAAGATAAATATTGGTAACTTAGAAGAAGGAAATTAAAATGTATAAGTGAAAGAATTCATATACATGTAAACTCCAAATTAAATTCTATGAAGATTATTCATAGGGCCACTATAGTTCATGACATAGTCTTACCTGAAGAGAGTATTGAACAAATTAAGCAATGTATTGCTGATATCATTTTTTAAATAATATACCAGTAGTGAACATTTTGAAAAAAAAAAAATACAATAAATATTATTTGGCTCTGGATGGTCATTTAAGAATCATAAAAAAAACAGGATATGACTAATAGTAATTTATATCATAGACTTAGAATATTTTAATAAAATTTTCTGCAATGATGAAAAAAATGTAAATAGCATATGGAAAATTCATGGTTGACTTCTGAATCTAAATATTGCTCTACCAGTTTTTTTAATAATTCCAGTTGTTACCAACTCAGCAGAGGGACTTTTTTTCCAAATTGCATTTAATCAAAAGCTACAAGCTATAATGATTTACCAATAGTTGTCTAACAAAGCTTACTGTCAATAGAACGCAATTTATGATATTTGATTGTTCATTCAAACATCGATGACTTATTATCAGAACAACTGAATGTGTGCAATAATACTTGCATTTTGTGGTTTTGTAAATATTAGCTGACTTTAAATCTTACAAAGGCTATAGATTTGAATTTTTTTAAAAAATTGTTGTCAGAAATATATATTTTTTCAAATTAGGACCACAGAACATATTTTACTTAAAAGCTAGCACTCTAAGTAACTTTTCAATAAGTAGCTGTATTGTTTGTGGTCCTCCTTTTGTACTGCTGCTCCACGTCCCACAGATTTGAAGAGTGTGCTTATGCCATTTCAGGTGGTCTTCAAAATTCTTGACCAGCAACATTTTACAACTGCTTTGGAGGCCTGACTGCTGTGAGTTTCCTATTTTTCTGGTTTATGAATGAGAGCATTTACTGCAGCTATCCTGTCTGTACTACTTTTTAAATATTAAGTTAAAAGAAGAGCAGCATAACTTATTAAATTATACCTCATTGGATTTCAAGGAGCCACATCCATATGTAAGGGGGAAGAAGAAGTTTTGTGCACAGATTTCCAACTGGATGTAGGAGCCAAATGAGACTTTGGATTGTCACCCTTAGGGAAGGAATGAGTGTGCTCAGGGTAGATGGTACGTGGAATACGGTGGAAACTGGTAACAGCTTTCCAGTATCCATTGTTCAATTCTTCCTGTTAGAATAGAATCCTTGATCATTTCTCATGCCCATGAATGCCCAGCTAGAGTCTCATTCTATTGGGCCACTGGCTAAATATAAGCCAGGTGACTGAATACTGCAATATTCTCACAGACTTTGCCCTAGACTTTTACTTCCTCCCTTCCCAACTATAGATAAGCACTTGGGTGATTTGCTGAGATGTGGTGATGTCTGGAGAAATTGCAAAGTTCTTGTGATGAGCATGACAGAGCTGCTCTACCAGTTCTGGACTGTTCCCTCTATATCAAGGTTAGAGAAACTGCAACCTATAAGCTGTTTTTATAAATGAAGTGTTATTGGAACACAGCCACACTCATTCATTTAATTTGTTTTCCACTGCTACTTTTAAACTAAAAAGCAGAGTTGAGTAGCAATAACAGAGACCATATGGCCTTTACGGAAAAACTTTGATGGCTTCTGTACTAGATTATTAGATTAAAAAAATACATTTTTTATAAACCATTATATCCTGGATATATTTGTCTGTAAGATTAGCATTTCTCCAAATTAATACAGTCACTGCATCTGAAAAAATTTTTTTAACTGAGAGTATCTAAGGGACCAGTTTTCCCCAAAAGAGCACAGAAATGAAAGATAATTGAATTCAAGTTTTAAACTACTCCACGAAGGCTAGAAGGCTGGATGCCATGAAGGCTATTGTGTGATGGGTGCCAATTGTTGCCAGAAAATGACATTATTTAATAGCTACTGTAATGCTGGGTAGCAGCCCTGTGAGAAAATGCTCTCCTGGAATTTAAGTTTACCCAATTAAAAGAAAATGAAAGTCTATTGAATTCAAGCTTTGAAATATTCCAGGAATGGAATATTGCCTAATGTGGAAGCTAAATCAGAGCAGGAAAATGAAAGGCAACAGTAGCGACAATGCATGATTAGTAAACAATGGATTAGAGTTCCTAGGAATATGCTACACTTATTTTAAAATAAACCATGTAAGATAAACCATTTAAAGACAAGGAATTTGCTAGAGAGGAGTACTTAAATGAATTTCTGCTTAATGGTTTAGGTGAGTTGTATGACAGAAGGGCTATCTCTCACTAATAATTTCTATGTGCAAAATTATAGTTTCTATTATGTAACTTAGGTGATTTTAAAGCCTTCTAGGGTGGTTAATTCTCTAGCTTCCAATCCAACTAGAACTATTTCTGGACAATAAATATATTCACACTAATTGAATCATAAATGCTAACATCCATTGATTTAAGAAAGATTTAAATTCTTTCTAGAAACAATTGTTAATTGTGATCTATAAGTGTTTATGCCTCTTTCAATGCCTGTGTACTTCAGAAGGAAATTATCTTGAAGTGTTTTAGGTTGGTTTGTTTTCTTTATCAAAATTAAACAGACGAGCCGCATGCTGGTTGTAGCTGTGGCAGTGGCTGCAGAGCCCACAGTGGAAACTGGGTGGGCGATTTAGATGACACAAGGGGGCGGAGGCAGGTCTCTGGGGAGAACATGGGTGCTGAGGCATGACTACATCTCTGTCCCGCATGTGAAACTCATCCAGATGAGTTCATCAGCCCTGGGAACCGATCAGACCCACAAAAATTTAATTCCAATGAAGAAGACCATATTTCGAAGGAGCTGACCTTCTATTCAGTTCTAAAGAGGAAAGTAGGAAGAAGGTGTGTCTTCATCTATTCAGGCTGCAATGACAAAATGCAATAGATGGGGGCTTATAAATAAGAGAAATTTATTCCTCACAGTTCTAGAGGCTGGAAATCCAAAACCAGGGTGCCAGCAAAGTCAGGTAAGGGCCTTCTTCCAGGGTGAAGACTCCCCATTGTGTCTTCACATGGCTAAAGAGGTAAGAGAGCTCTGTGAGGTCTCTTTTATAACAGCATGAATCCTACTAATGAGGCCTCCATTTTCATGACCTAATCACCTCCCAGAGGTACCATCTCCTAATACCGTCACATGGAGTATTAGGATTTCAACTCATGAATTTTGGAGGAACAAACATGCAGACCATGGCAGGGTGCAAATTCAAAGCACTTGTTCCAGATGCAGTGCCTGAGAGGCAAAGGTTATCACCCGCTAACCCTGCAAATATACTTTGAAAGACACATGTGGACAGAGGTGTTTCTCAGCAGCCATAATAGGGACAGGGGATGCACTTACTGGCATTGAAGGCCTACAAGATCCCTGAGCTGCTTGCTCTGTTGCAGAAAGATGACGTCATTCTAAAAGACAAGAACACCCCCCCCCACCCCTACCCCAAAGCAATTCTGCAACAATTAGCCAATTGGAATCCTAAGAAAGTTCTTTACATGTACTTTAAAGGATTATATTTTTAAAGAGACTGTCCTAGATACAATCAAATACACAGACAAATCTAGGAGTTCCTACTCTTGATAAAACTAAATCCATCTCAGCGTGTTGCAGGTAGTAGCCGGACAGAAGCTTCCATATGTTCTAGTAGAGATCATCTCCTTCTTAGAAATGGCTTTTGGATTTAGATTTAATTGATACTTTAATGAATAAACCAGCTTGACTGCCTCACCTGACAAATAAGTACAGCTAACATTAAATGGTCGTTTGATTCTCACAGTGAAAACTCTGCTGTGGGGTCTCTCGCTGTCCACTGCAGCTGCTGCCACCCCACCCCTCCACCTCTACCTTCAGTCCACTTGCCCATTCAAATTTTCCGCCAATTGTAAATTGTCACTTCCATTCCCCTAGCTGTCCAGAAGGCCAGAGGATACAAGACCTACCTGTTGATGGTTTTAATCAAAATGATAGCATCTATGAGGACGAGCAAGACAGACCTCTAGGACTTCTCTGAAAACCTTATCCTCTGGCTAAATTCTACCAAAGTTTCCAGAGTCTTTACAAAAAAAATCATTCAAAATCCCACATAAACTCTAAAAAAAATTCTAAAAAAATAAGAAAAAGGATCAAGTTATTGATGAAAAGGAAGAAGACTTTAGAAAAGGAGAGGGAGTGCCAAGCTAAATAACTACAGTCTGAATTCCAGTGAAGAAGTCAAAGAGGCCTGTGTTCCTTCCATGGAGTCTTCATCAAAACTTGAACTTCCAGATTATTTCATAAAATGTATTGCTGTTATCTCCCGTGAGCAATATCAAAATTGCAGCGATGACATCAATGGACTTTGCATGCTAGGGCAGAGACTGTAACTGGAAGATCTATTAAGCTGGATTTATTCAACAGGATGCACACTTTCTCAGTTTAGAAAAGTGGCAGGTTGTTCATGAAGTCTTACAAGCACACCAAAAGATCATGTAGGCTAGTCACAATTATGATATTGAAAACCCGGGCAGGCCCGGTGGCACAGTGGTTAAGTTAGCATGTTCTGCTTTGGTGGCCTAGAGTTCGCTGGATCAGACCCTGGGTGTGGACCTAGGCACCGCTTCTCAAGCCATGCTGCGGCAGGCGTCCCACATATAAAGTAGAGGAAGATGGGCGTGGATGTTAGCTCCGGGCCAGTCTTCCTCAGCAAAATGAGGAAGATTGATGGCAGATTTTAGCTCAGGGCTAATCTTCCTCAAAAAAGAAAACTACAAGTGTCTTCATAACAAGTAGACTCACATTAAAAGATAAATAGAAGCAGAGTGCACAAACTTAACCACTCAGTCACGGGGCCGGCCCCGTCCATTAATGTATATTTCTTAATGAGATCTTCTAGTTCTCTAGTTTGAACTTGTCCCCATGCCCTTGGCTCTTCATCGTAGTCTGTTCTTTCTGCTGTAACATCTAAAACTCCTTATTTAATTTTTAGCTTCTCCACAAGACATTATTTTCACTGAGGAACATGCCTATTGAGTGTACTATTTTATACTCAAAGCCCAGTAATATGTGTAGGAGTGTGTCTTTATGAATGAAAGTCATAATACTTTGCAGTTTAGAATGTTGGAAACTTCAGTATGTATTAGGCAGTCATTTACATTAGACTGTACAATTAAAATTATTTTACTAGAAATGACTATGTAGCAACATTCAAGATAGTCTTAGATTTGCATTAATATTATTTTATTATAACTTTCATTGCAAATCTTTAGATTATATGAAATAAAAATTTGGATACATATATAATTATATTGTTCCCTTGACTAGAATCCCCTTTTCTAGAGATTTATGCCTCAAAATAGCTGAAGTATATCTTATCTACTTGAAAATACATAGTCATCGCAATTTTTATTATACTCACTCCAGACATTCATAAAGTTAGAAAAATGATTTTAAAATCTTTTGAGATGTTAGAAATAAAAATTATTCATCTGCTTTGACACAACAGATTCTGATATGCGTTTAGTAAAAGACCAACAATATACTGAATCCATTTAAGATGTAAAAAATTGTATAATCATATAAGATGATACTAAATAATTATATAAATTATTTAAAAATTATTTATCAATGAATGAATAAATTAGTACATTAGCTGTTATTAAATGATACCAAAAGGCATTCTTTTATGACTGCTGTTACAGCATTTGTTATAAAAGTTCCTTAAAGCACTTTTTAAAAATTTCCATTGTTCTGTCAAGATTTATTTCTGCTGCTTTACTTTGGAATTTTATGATAACCATTGAACCATTCTTTTAATAAAGGGAGCTTGAAATCCAGAGATATTTTCATAGGAAAATGATCTTTTGTATGGTTAATACACTTTAACCAATTTTTGAGGGCAGCACAGAAGTCTTTTTCCTAACTATGAAAAAGGAAAAGAAAAGAAATATTAATGAAACAAGTTCATGCAGAAAGTTATTTCTGCACAATGCTGCATATTAACATAGGACTGTTTGTATAGCTAAGCAAACTCCTAAAAGATTATTAAATGACACAATATTTCATAAAAATAGCTCAACATATAGATATTTTTTAAGACGGAAAGTTAATATAAATAGATTAGAACAAGATATCTTACATACATGATATAGCTGCATTATATGCATAGCAAAATAGCCTTGGGTGAGAATGAAATTTTGAATTTTTGTGAGTTTATGAGAAAAGAAACTGGAAAAAAGTGTCATATATAACTTGTGGTTTTCAACTTCCTGAAAGTTGGAACAGAATTTCCCTTTGAGATGGTCTTTATCTTTGTTCTAGGGGAAGATAGAAAGCTGGTTGGCCTTTATTTATGTAAAAATGAAACTAAAAAAAATCACTGTTAATGAAGAGTTTGACTGAAGTAATTTTTTTCTGCATAAAAATATAAAATATATTAATAATTATATGCAGAGTTCCATCTCAACAATTTATACTCCTAAATACTTATTTTACAATATGAATTAGTTCAATATTGTGCCCTTGTATATTTTTTTCATAATTCAGATGGATTTTCACAAGCCAAAAGCACAGGCCCCCTGATGATTGAAGTAAGAGCTGAGAGCTTTCTTTCACCTTTTACTGAAGAAGAGACGGAAATGAACTAAAGTGAGCTGGATGCAGCTGAAAGGAGACCTGATTTACATGTCCCCCGGGGGGTGCTATTTCAGATGAAGTAATCCAGACCTTGGCACACACTGAAAGTGCTTTATAATGTTCTTGTGTTTTGAACGGAGTAAAGGGAAAACCACACTCTTCAGAAAGGAGGGAAAGATCTCATGCTGGGCATAGGATAGAAAATGGAAGATATTTTCATCTCCTAAAAAGCCAGAGAGGGACCCACACCAGCACAGGATGATCTCATGTAGTTTATGCGGATGATCAACAGCACAGGCAGAAGCAGGGCGTCAGGACGAGAATCTCAGAGTACAAGAACTTTAGGTTACTGTTCTGAGCAAACATAAGCTAAAGCACAGGATCATTTTCTTAAATACCCTAGAAACTGATAGAGAGTGACAATTTTCCAGTAATTAAGTGATGTGTCCTTGAGCATTTAGAATTGAAAATCATATTGCAATGAGAACTTAGTTTACTCACAAGGCTAATGACCAAGACATTTACAGTCGTGTTTCATCTTGGCATTAATGAAATGCTTCATCTAGGCATTAGCCCTTTCCTTTATAGAGGCTCACCTTGTTTTTCCACCTGTGTTCCAGAAATGTTTTAGAAATTGAGGTCACTATTACTGACTGAAATAAAAACAACAACTATGAATGTCATAATGGCATAGGAAAAATCTATAAGAATCAGGATTGCTGATAAAATACAGATGCCCAGCAAGAAAAAATTTTTTGGTATTAATATCTTCTCCAAAATGTTGCATGGGATATACAACACTTATATGAAAGAATTATTCTGGCTTCCTCTGAAATTAAAATTTAATTGGGTATCTTGTATTTTTGTTTGATAAATCTGGCAAACTCTAAGAATGCCTAAGAAATACCTTCCAGTTAGAATAAGATAGCATCTCCAAAAGTTTTTACAACATGACCTACAGAATATGAGATATGTCAAGCCCATGTTGGCAAATGGGGGCACCAGCTATTCCAGGCTCCAAGCAGCACTATGGCCAGTTACACACTATGGCTGACTGTATGTGGATGAAAGAGTCTGGTCTCAGGGATGCAGAAGACATTCCTGAAGGAAGTTTTCTCACTTGATTTATATACATATATGACATCAGTTCCATTCACAATTGTCAATTCCTGAGAAGTTACAGTGGTCATATATATTTTCAAATATTTTCTTTCATCACATTCTGAAAAACTTAGGGAGGCATTTTAATAAACAGAGAGTTGAATTTTTATAATTAGATGGATGGAAGTTTGAATTTTAGTTCTTCCGTCTACCAACTCTGTGACCTGGGAAAAATATATATAACACATTTTGGTCTATTTCCTTATCTGTAAAATGTACATACAATTGCCTAAAATAGGATTAATGTCAAAATAGATATAAAATCACAAGTGTACTGTCTGATAAGTCACTCATAAATGAGAAGTATTTTCACGAAATACTGTGAAATGACTTTCTATGTAGGTTTCTTTAAAGATTTTATGCGAACATAGAACGATTCCATTCCTGGTATTGGGCAATGAGGATAAATTAGAACTCTCAGTTTAGATAAATAGTATTCTTATAAATTTCCTGAAGAATATGAGTCCTCTAAAATCTTCAATGAATTAAAGTAATTTCTCAGATCCACCTCTTTGGGCAACATTATACCATTATCCTCCTTGGAGTTACTCTTACTAAATGTACTTTGTGGTAATGACGTTTGCCTTGAGTGAGAGCTAGTTTAAGAAGCAGCTTGTTTAATGTAAATTCAAGAGTGCTTTTGCAAATCTCATTCATTACTTAAACACTGTGCTTTTTATGAGGACCCTTGAGGGAGTTTCTTTATCTACCTATCATCTATCTGTGGTAGATGTTGATTGCTATATGGCCTGTACAGCATTCGTTCCCATATCATTTCAAGAGCATACCAGCTTCATCTACCTCATTTGGGGTAACATCTCTCCTGATTATGTTCAGTCTGAGTGGGACTGTGAATGAAGGAGCCTTATCGTGTGCAAGGTAAAGGATGGACACTGAACAAAAACTACAATTGGACATTCTCTCCTGGAATTTTGAATCCTGACCAGGATATAAATTGGAATTTACATCATAAAACCTAAAATAAGAAAAGATTAAAGGCATAAAGATTTATCTTTCAAGTGAAAGAAGTTTGGAGATAGAAGACTGGGTCTGGTCCCGTGGTTCCATAAACCCGGGGAACCGCATTCCTTCCCTTTTTCTTCTGCCCTCCTCAGCATGTGGCTTTCATTTGCAAGCATGATTCAAGATGGAGGATGGAGCTTCATGCATCTGATTTGCGTTCCATGTAGTCGGACAGAAGGACAAAAAAGTGCATATTAGGCAGCTGAGACAACGCTTTAAGAAGTTTTCAAAATTCCCTTTATAGTACTTCCTCTGATATCTAATTAGCTAAAACATAGTTAATGGTTAAAACAAATGCAAGAGAGGCTGGGAAATATTGAATTTATCCCAGATGTAAAGGTTTTCATCAAAAAATCAGAGTCAGAGTCCATTTCTAAGAATGAAAGAAAAGCTAGTGGATATGAGACTAGCTGTCCATACGAGAGTGACATAAAAACACACCACAGTAATTGGAGGTGATCATTTCAGCGGCAGCACTTTGGTTAAACTGTGACATATTTCCTGCCACCTTTAACCAGAGATAACTTGACTTTGTCCTTTTCTAAGTCTGCTTCTCCATGCTGCCTGATGATTCTGTGAACTATTCAATATCTTCCTAATAAATTTCTTTCCTACTTAAAACAAGATTATAAACTATTTCTAACTCAACATAAGTAAGGAGCCTATCCCAAATTTGAAGAAATTCTACTGTAATTGTATGTGCATTTTGTGTATGGACCTGGACAGCTTTGCAGTATTGCCAGGCATCGTGTGATGGCCAGACGTCATAGCAAAAAATCAAAAACAAATTTGCTCTACAGTAAATTTCAGTGAGATACAGATTTAAATTTGTGGATATTGACATTTAATAACCCTTACAAACCTTTACTACTAGCTGGCCTTTTGTAAAGTGTAGTATTAAAGCAGCTGATGAAATGACTCTTCTTTTCTTAGGAAAGCTAAAACATGGCAGTTTTTAGATCATTTCTTGGACTATTAGTAGAAGCTTTGTGGATCACCTAAGGATTGTGTACCAAAGTTTGAATTTAATTGCTTAAAAAATAACATTGAAGAATTACAATTCAGTGAACAATAGAGAATCTTAGTTCTGTCAACAATGACTTTAATTCTTGGGCTTCGATTGCATCTTGAGTTAAAAAAAAAAAGGAAGGCGCTAGGAGGGAATATAATAAAACATACATTGCTTCCTAGGGATATTTTGAAGCAATCAAATAAAAAATATATAAAGATGAACATGCTTTAGAAACTACAGATATGTTAATTTTTCAGAATAGAATGGTGTGATTGCAAACTGGAGACCTGGCCCCAGGCAATGTCAGGATAATATGAAAACATCCTTTCCAGGAGAGCTGATCTGTGGCCCTCCACAACGCAATTTATGTTGTGTTTGGGAAATAATCTTTTTGATTTTCATTTGAAATTTCTTCAGAATAGGTACGTTAAAGTTTCAAATTTTTAGAAATCAGTAATAATCTAATGGTTCTATGCACCAAAAATAAAAATCATTGTATATACAATCATAGTCAAAGACATTAAAAATTGTCACCATAATAAATTTTGCATATTCAGAGATGTTTCATTAGCTCTGTCCACACTTTCTAATACCAGATTTGCATTGGTAGCTGTAAATACTAGAAAGTTGTTTATCTGTCTAATATTCTCTTGTTACTTTAATGGGTAGTATTGTATATTAAAATATTATATATGAGATGATGCTGGCCCAGTTGTCCACAAGCTGCTTCTGATCTTAAATATGATGACAGATAACAAAATATATTATGGTTTTAAAAATAAAACATAACCAGGCTGGCCTGGCGATGCAGCAGTTAAGTTCACACATTCTGCTTCGGAGGCCCAGGGTTTGCCAGTTTGGATCCTGGATGCAGACCCATGCACCTCTTGGCAAGCCATGTTGTGGCAGGTGTCCCACATATAAAGTAGAGGTAGATAGCCACAGATGTTAGCTCAGGGCCAGTCTTCCTCAGCAAAAAAAGAGAAGGATTGGCAGCAGATGTTAGCTCAGGGCTAATCTTCCTCAAAACAAACAAACAACAAAAAACATAACCTATATGAATAGAATATGATTACTTTGCTGCTTGTATGATTGTACATTTGTTATATGATATACATTTCTAATACCTTCATTTTTAATAGCAAAAATAGCGGATCATAAAAAGTCTGATCTATCATATGTTGCAGAGTTGTTTGGTGGATGCTGAAAGAACTGTTTGCCTATATAGAATTTTCACAGAAATGTGAAATTCTGGTTTAGAGTGATTCTTTGGCTTAATTTTTCTCAGTACAACACTTGTGTTAAAAGGAAAATGCTGATGAAATGGTGACAACAACACACCATTCTCACTGAGGGACATATTAGGTTAGATAAGTATTAAGTATGTCTGAAAATCTTTCCTGGAGTATTTTTAGTTCTAACTTAAAACAAAAATCTAAGGATACAATTTGAGACTTCAGAATTTCATTTGTTGATGAATTGTCATCCATGCGACAAGGAGCTATTTTTAAATAAGTGAGGGCCCATAAAAAATAGTGTGTTGTGTTTTAAAAAACATCCCCACTACTACCACCAAAAAAAAATCTGAATGGAAGGAAACAAGCATCTGATTTTCATTCCGTCCTGCTCCAGTAGATGACAGTGTGGCTGTGGAGTATTAGCTCACCAACCATTTATACATCAGAGTCAAGGCTAAATAGTTTGTCATGAAAAAGAGAGAGTTCTTTTGGTGAGGTCTCGGAAATTCACCATTCTTTTCAATTCAGGTAGCTAAAAGTATGGATCTGGGGTTATGAAATGTTTTATTATGTATCATTAATGTATGAAATAGCTTAAATAATACTGAGAAGTATTATATATGCTCCATACAATTGTTGTATACATTGTGTAAAGTATGTAGAGTAAGCTTCCCCAGTCCCCACACACCAAACGTACCAGCATTTCTACCACACAAATCCTAAAATTATTGTTTCATTTGTGTTAGGCAGTGAGTAACTGGTAAGAGAAACAGAAAAGACTATGATTTATATGTTAGTCTTTTGTATTCAGAGGTTCTTCTGGCTTTTCTAGGAGAGTGAGGGTCTCAGAGGAGTGCTATATTGCCATAGATGGAGTTTCAATGGTCAGTAGATAATGTAAATATTTGGAGAAAGAATGTACTAGAAAAAAAATAGAGAAAAAAGGAGGTAAATGAGAGGCATTCAGCTAGAGTCAAGATACAAATTATTTTTTATGATTCTCTAATTTTAGTGAAAAATGAGATGAGGCTGAGCTAAGTTTGGGGGCATTGAAGGGTGGGAAAGGCTATACATTGTACTTCCTGTGGTATGTAGGCCCAAATAGCGTGCTTCAATGAGCAGTATATCAGGGTATCTAGTCCCAAATAAAGGGAAATCAATTTCTAGAGTCATCCATAAAGAATGAGAAGAAAATCAACTTATTAAGGAAAAGCAGGAAAAACAAGGCACTTCACATTTATGTTTAGGGTGCCCATAAATATATTTATTTTAATTATATTCATTTAACCATATTAAAATATTTCCAAAATCTCCTGACTCTTCTTACCTAGGACTATTATCTTTATTTTTTCCCCATGTTATTCATCAACTTCTTATATAGGATATGGCAATTATTATATTTATTATCTAACTACTATGGCTAAAATATAAGCTTCGAGAAGCAAAAGTTTTGTTCACTAATGTATCTTAAGTTCTGAGAAGGGTGCCTGCTACATAGGTAGCATTCGCACTAAATACATAAATTAATGCTGTCCAAAAACTGTTTGTTTTTTTAAAAGTGTTAGATGTATTAATTTGAAAAAATTGGTTATATGTCTTAAACTAGATACAGCATATCGAAGTGCTTTATTGAGTATGTATATAATGTATATATGTATATATATGCACACGTATATTTTATTTTGGTGAGGAAGATTGACCCAGAGCTAACCTCTGTGCCAGTCTTCCTCTATTTTGCATGTAGGAAGCCTCCACAGTGTGGCTTCATGAGCGGTGTGTGGGTCCACACTTGGGATCCAAACCTGTGGGGCCCAGGCCACCAAAGCAGACAGAATGAATGAACTTAACCACTATGCCACTGGGCTGGCCCCGAGAACAATTTTATTCAAAAAAGATTTTTAAGCACATTACTAAGCACTTTTAATTATTTCCTAAACATATTTTGTTTCCTTTTATATTATACTAGTTCTATGACAATGCTAATGCATTCTATTATTCAGCACGCATTGTAATTCTAGGTCTCAACTAAAGGAAATAATTAGCCTATGATGGTTAGTCAGTCATTCAACTAGAGCTTGGAGTAGGCACTCATTCCTTATTGAACAAGTGAATTGCTAAACACTATGGAAGGTGATGTATTAAATAAAACACGCTGAGCTTAATGAGCCTAGAATGAAATGAGGTGAGTAACGCAGTTACTAAAGTTCCCCAATGGTCAGCAAATGTAGACTCTTGTGCCTTGTATTTTGTCATCACAACCTAAGGATTTATTTTCCACATAGGAGCCTCATTAAGTATTGTTAATATGTTTTAAAAGAGTCATTAGCCTTAAAAACAAATATAGTTGATAAGGTCATCAGACATAGAAAGTAACTTTAAGAAAGGCATGAGATTGAGAGCAGGCATATCAATTACTTGCCAATGAACTACATAATCCCTTGGTATTCTTTTCTTTTTAAATATTTGAAGTGCCCAGCTCTCCAATACTAAGAGAGGAAAGACAGAGGATTGTGATCATGTGGGGTGAGATTCTGACTAGGACAAAGAATGTAGAATAGATTTTTTAAAAAGCAGAAAACAATAATCTACTTAGAACATTATTGATATCCTCTTCATCAGATATTATCAGTTTGCAGCTTCCGACACAGAGTGGCACCAATAGATAGTCCCTGAATGAATGGGTTCATGAATAAATGAGATCATACAAAAATATTTTATTTCCTTTTTTTGCCAAGCTAAGTCCCTCAGAATTGCATATTTTACATGTTATTTTTAACAAAATCTTGAATGTATAATTCATACTCAGTAGATACATGTTTAAATTTATGATTAAACATTGTTTTGAGACTTATTTTCTTATTTTCACTTGTGATTCACTATGTTATGCTTTGTATTTCTAATTTACATAGATAGATAGACAGAATTCGTTTATACTAACATTGCACTAACAACATTACTATATAATATAGACTGGTAGCAAATAAAGAAAAATAAACTAGAAAAATAATACAGTTTATCAAATTATCTGTGAACTTGTAAGGAAACATGTATTCCAAGTTGGCACACTTAATTATACTTAGAGAAAAATGCATATTTATTTTCTAATTATACAACAAAATGCAGACACCATATTTTTACTTCATGCATTTTCATATCATCCAGATACCCTCAAACTACAGAATTGTTTTCTTCAATCTGATGAAAAGTAAAAGTATTTTCATGTAACCGTAAAAAGAAGTGCATTATTTAAAGTTAGAGAATTCCAGAGGAAATGTTTTCTGTCAGAAAAATTTGATTCTCAGTTAATTCTTACAAAGCGATTTAATTGAAAATTATTTCTAATCATCCCTGGAGAAAAGTCAATACATTTTGAAAGTCCACACAAGAGATAAAGGTTCCAGAATATACTAGTTATTAATTGTTTTAGATTTTGGACTATAAGTTCATGTTAAAAATAAAGATTAATTATGCAGGTAGTAAAAACCTTCATTATAAACAGTAGGAATCATTTTATGATCTAACACTCACGTTTAAATTACAGTTTTCTAAATTTTTACAACACAACGCAATTCAACTATAGTACAAAACAATATAAGCAACTTAAGTCCTCTTTTAGATATAGGCAAAGGCTTTTATGTAAAGAAATAATATATTCTATCTGATTATTCCAAGTCATATGAAAAGTTTTTGATATTATAACTCTGATACAATATATGAATATTCAGATGACTATGACATTTGGTAATTCACATTGGTTTCACTGGGATGAAGATCTAACTAATCTCAATGAGTTATATTTAGTGAACCAGAAAATGTATGCATCATTTCAAACATAAATCTGTTCTTTTAGATACATTTCATTTTAAAGGGCATGCAGTTTATGTTTCTATATTGCTAAATTAACTAAACAAGGAGGCCATTAGACTGAGGTGCTGTAATGCCCTAGCAGCCTTGTCAGCAAACCAAAATCCAGGCCAGTAATGTCTCAGGGCATTTACAAATCAAAAGCTGTCACAAACAGCCAATTAGGCTTTAAGCAATAGCCAATCAAATCATTTCCTTTCTTTGCGTCAGCACTTTCTCTATCTGTCTTTACCCTCACTCCTGTGGACGGAACACTCCTAACCACTTCTGGTTTGGCATTGCCAGCCCCGTTCAGAATAGATAAATGTTCAGATAAACTTGTCAAAGTTTTAACATACCTCAGTTTATCATTAACAATATATTATATGTACAAGTACACAGAAAATCACAAATGAATATGCATGACTCAAAGGAGAAAACTAAGATATATAAGGAGTTATGTCAGCAAAATGGCAGGAGAGGAACTCTCAGCCTTAGTTTCCCACAGAAACAGTGATTTAACAACAATATATGGATGATCAAATTATATATGAGAAGTCCAGAATCTAGTCAGTAAGTTTCACCCCTAGACAAGCACAAACCCAAGAATAGCTGCATTGAAGTGAGTTTAGAGAGCCATTTCACTTTACCGTGTCAGCGCCTACACCACGCCAGCACAGTTCAGTGCCAAGAGAAATTACCTTGGCCCAAGACCTCACTCGGGGACAGAGAGAGTGGAACCTCAATCTAACATCCTGGCCTTCTGATGAGCTGTCCAGGGGGACTTTCTATCTCCCCTCACACAGAGTGCTGAAGGAAGTGGCGTAGTTCCATGCCTGGGGCACCTATGAACAAAGGAAAAGGAGCATGCAGCTTGCTGCAGCCCGGCATGACTCTGACTGGGATTTAGAGAAAGGTGCATAATTGAGGCTTCTCTCACAAGATGGAGAAAGTGGAGCATGCCTCCAAAGTCCTGGCCTTTCAGTGAATTGCTCAAGTGGTTGGTTTTTGTTTCTCGTCGCCAGGAGTGCTGATGGAAGTGCTATAGTTTGGTGGGGCAGCTACGAACAAAGGAAAGGCGATGGGTGGCTTGCTGTTTAAGAGGCTCCCAGAATCTCTATCCAGGCCAATTATGCAGGTCTTTCCCTGTTGAAACCAGTCCATAAAGACTAAGAGAGATGGCATTTTTTTCAAATGCACAGACATCAACACAAGGCTACAAGGAATTTGATAATCTAGAAGAAATAGATAAATTCCTAGAAATATACAACATACCAAGACTCAATCATGAAGAAATAGAAAATCTGAACAGATCAATAACAAATGAGAAGATTAAATCAGTAATCAAAACCCTCCCAACAAAGAAAAGCCCAGGAACAGGTGACTTTGCTTGTGAATACTACCAAACATTTAAAAAGAATTAATACCAATCTTTCTCAAACTATTCCAAAAAATTGAAGAGGAAGGAACACTTTGAAACTTATTTTGTAAAACCAGCATTACCCTGATACCAAAGCCAGACAGAGAAACTACAAGAAGAGAAAACTACAGTCCAATATCCCTGATGAACATAGATGCAAAAATTCTCAACAAAATTTTAGCAAACCAAATTCAACAGCACATTAAAAAGATCATAAACTATGACCAAGAGAGATTTATCTCTAGCATGAAAATAAGGATCCACATATGCAAATCAGTTGTGATGCATCTCATTAGTAGATTGAAGGATAAAAATTACATGACCATCTTAATAAATGCAGAAAAAGCACAAATTCAACACTTTCATGATAAGAACTCTCAGCAAACTTGTTATAGAAGGAACATACTTCAACACAATAAAGGCCATATATGACAAATACACAGCTAACCTCATACACAATGGTGGAAACCTGAAAATTTTTCCTCCAAGATCAGGAACAAATCTTGCCACTTTTATTCAACAAGGTATTGGAAGTCCTAGCCAGAGCAATTAGGCAAGAAAAAAGGAATAAAAGTCATCCAAAGAGGAAAGAAAAAAGTAAAATTATCTTTGTTTGCAAAAGAGTGATCTTATGTGTAAAAAAGCCCTTAAGCCTACACACACACACAAACCTATTAGAACTAATAAACCAATTCAGTAATAAACCAGTAAAGTTGTAGAATATAAAATTAAGACACAAAAATTAGTTTCTTTTCTGTACACTAACCACGAACTACCCAAAAAAGAAATTAAGAAGGCAATCCCAGGGTCAGCCCTGTCGCTCAGAAAGTTCACAAGTTGTGCTTCGGTGGCCTGAGGTTCGCTGGTTCAGATCCCGCGTGCAGAACTGTGGACCACTTGTCAAGCTGTGCTGTGGCAGGCGTCCCACATATAAAGTAGAGGAAGATGGGCACGGATGTTAGCTCAGGGCCAGTCTTCCTCAGCAAAAGTAGGAGACTTGGTGACAGATGTTAGCTCAGGGCTAATCTCCCTCAAAAAATTTTTAAAAATATTAAATGGAAAAAAGAAGGCAATCCCATTTACAATAGTATGAAAAGGAAGAAAATACTTAGGAATAAACGTAAGCAAGGAGGTGAAAGATTTGTACACTTAAAACTACAAAAAATTGATGAAAGAAATTAAAACACAAATAAATGGAGAAACCTCTTGTATTTATGGATTGGAAGACTTAATATTGTTTAAATGTCCATGTTGCCCAAAGAGAGCTACAGATTCAAAGCAATCCCTATCAGAACCTAACGGCATTTTTATAGAAATAGAAAAAACAATCCTAAAATTCCTATGGAACCACAAAGACTCCAAATACCCAAAGCAATCTTGAGAAAGAAGAACAAAGCTGATGGCATCACATGCCCTGATTTCAAAATATATTACAAGGCTATAGTAATGAAAATAGCACAGTACTGTCATAAAAACAGACACATAGACCAATGTAGCAGTATAGAGAGCCAAGAAATAAACATATGCATATACAGTCAACTGATCTTCAACAGGCTGCCCAGGATACACAACAGGGAAAGGACAGTCTTTTTAACAAATGGAAAATTGCATATCCAGATGCAGAAGAATGAAATTGTACCCATCTTATACCACATACACAAAGCAACTCAAAATGAATTAAAAATTTACATGTAAGACCTGAACCTGTAAAACTCCCAGAACAAAACATAAAAGAAAAGCTTCATGATGTTAGTCTTTTCAAATTTTTTGCACGTGACGCCAAAAGCACAGGCTACAAAAGCAAAAATAGACAACTGGAACTACATCAAACTAAAAAGCTCATGTGCAACGAAGGAAACAATCAACAGAGTAAAAAGCAGCCTATGGAATGGGAGAAAATATTTGCAAACCATATCTCTGATAAGGGATTAATATCCAAAATATATGAGGAACTCATTCAACTCAGTAGCAAAAAAAAAATCCTCATTAAAAATGGGCAAAGGACTCGAATAGAAATTTGTCTAGACAAGATGTACAAATGACCAACAGCTATATGAAAAGATGCTAAACATCACTAATCATCAGGGAAATGCAAATCAAAATCACAATGAGATATCATTTCACACCTGTTAGGATGGCCATTATAAAAACAAACAAACAAAACATAAGTGTTAATGAGAATGTGAAGGAATTGGAATGCTTGTATACTGTTGGGAGGAATGTAAAATGATGCCATCACTACGGAAAACAGTATGGAGGTCCCTCACAAACTTAAAAATAGAACTTCATGTGACACAGCAATCTCACTTTTGGGCGTCTATCGAAAAGAATTGAAATCAGAATCTCGAAGAGATACATGCACTCTCATGCTCATAGCAGCATTATTCACAATAGCCAAGATATGGAAACAGCTAATGTCCATCAACAGATGACTGAGGAAAGAAAATTTGGTATTCACATGCAATGATATATTATTCAGCCTTAAAAAAGAAAGAAATCCTGCCGCATGCCACAACATGAAAGGACCTGGAGAACTTTCGGCTAAATGAAATTAGTTAATTGCAGAAGGACAAACACTGAATAATTTGACTTATGGGAAGCTTCTAAAATAGTAAAAATTGTAGAAACAGAAAATAGAATGGCAGAGGGGGCTGGAGGGAAGGGAAAATGAGAGCTTCTGTTCAATGGGTATAAAATTTCAATACATCTTATACAAGATGCGTAAGTTCTAGACATCTGCTGTCAAACATTGTGCCTATAGTTAACAATACAGTACTGTACACTTAATTGGCAAGAGAATAGATCTCATGTTAAGTGTTTTTATCACAGTAAAAAAAAACTCAGGGTTGAGGTTGAGAAACTTGATCAATGCAGCCTATATCCATAACAGAATTTGAAATCATAATTGAAACTATCTTTCTATACATTCTTGGATTTGAATCAACCTATGGGGATCTGGTCAGTGATTTCTGTTTACTTTGTTCTCTTCTAATTTTCCTAACAATTGTGACGTGTAATTCCTCTGAATCTTAGCTGTGAAGGAAATTTGAGAAATTAAAATAAAATCTCACATTTTTTCTGGAATAAGTGGTTTTTTTGGTGGGGGGCTAGGTAATGCATAATTATGCAGTCTACAACCACTTAATTTTTAAGTAGTTTTTCTTTTTTATGTGGTTATACTGTGTTTGAGATTTTAAATTTTTATAGATCGTTTATTAAAACTACAAGAAACATCAAAAAAAGATATATAGAATTATTCCTATACCATTAATCAGCTTATTTTAGTAGTCTCATTCATGAACTGATTTATAATCTGATGTTTCTTTGCCTGTCTAATAAAAACACATTATGAGGCACACTCAGCATTCACTGTATGAGTGCTGAGATGTCTCTTGTGTAGCTTCTGGAGCCAGACATGATCGGCTTGACCCAATCAGAGAGCACTTAGTGTCATCTAAGGAGGAGTGCAATTTTGAGATGATAATGGTGCCTATCAGTCCAGTTGGATTTCCAGTGTGATCTCTATTTGATTCATGCAAGACGCCTAAAAGAATAAAGGTGGAAGAGCAGTCACAGGAGAAAAGAAAATACTGGTGTCATTTCACTAAATCTCTATAAAATATTAAGTAGGAAAGAATAATCTATTGATCACCCATCACAATGTACAATACAAAAGAAAGACATGTTTTTTGTTTTTAATTGTTTGTTTTATTTTCTTGGTCCACTTTACATGACAATGGGACTTTAAACAAACATATCTTCAAACGTTAGGAGACATATTTTGCTTCAATAAACTGAGAATTAAAAGAACAAAGAATGCTGATTATACATCTGTATGGGCCCTCATGCTTATCACATCTTAACAAAAATTTTCTGCCTTGGTTATAGGTCTTATAACTAACATTGGGCTCTGTATTACTCCAAAAGTTATGGTTAGTAACATATAGTTTCTAATATTTTTCTGACTCTTTATCCTGTGTATTCCTTTTAAAATACGTTAATTAGTTAAAATTGCTAATGAAAGAGCTATTTTAGGGATGATGCTTAAGAGCGTCCAAGTTAAAATGCATGTCACTTTTCAGTGCCACTTTTCATCACTCTAGTGGTACACAAATATTTGGTTATAATTCATAATCAGGAAACATCCAATAAATACAACTGAGAAAGAAGAACCAACATTAGTCTGGAAATGGTAACAAAATTAAAGATTACACCAAGAAAGACCCAATGACTTTTGGTATTCAACTTCGTGAAAAAGTTGTGAGAATATGCAACACGATGAACAAAAGTATTTCTTCTATAATAAATGCTACTTGGCTATCATAATCAAACCCCTTTGCTAGAAATCTAGGATTTAATAGCATTAAAACTTTCAAAAATAATACCTGTGAAACAAATTAAATTTTTGAAAATGCAAATGACTTTTGCCTTTACTAATCTTTGATAAGTCTCTTCCTTCATATAACTAGATTTACATGCCCGAGCAAATTATTATTACCAATATATACTTTTCTAAATCAGAATCTAGGAGTTGTTACAGTGATATTTATTCCATATAAATAGATATGCTGAATAACAAAAAATATATTATGACGTGTCAAAATGTGCATTTCAAAGAAAAATATGCAAATATGTTAGTTTTTTTATAAGAGAAATAATTACTGATGATATATTTTTGGATATGAACAAAACTTGTTTTATTCTAATTTTCTTGGAAAATAGTCATTGATGTATTTGTATCACCTGATGGACTCCAGCAAATTCCTTTTGGTAAATAGAGGAAGAAGGAAAAGCAAGCAGAAAGGGACCATATGCCTAGAGAAGAAAAATCATGGGACGCAAAGCAAAATGTAGATTTTATAAAACACGATG
Organism: Equus quagga; assembly: GCF_021613505.1. Classification (NCBI taxonomy): domain Eukaryota; kingdom Metazoa; phylum Chordata; class Mammalia; order Perissodactyla; family Equidae; genus Equus; species Equus quagga. The sequence continues at coordinate 39,977,248 of NC_060272.1, read as the reverse complement.
ATAGAATTATTATTATTATTATTATTATTATTATTATTTTTACAGATTCAGAACATTTAGAAATATTATTTACTAAAGATTATACATTTAACAAGAGAGGGAGCCAGAGGCTGTTTCCAGTTTCTTGGTCACTTCCCAATTATCATTGGATGATTCTCCCTCTTGCTTCTTTTGTCAGGGCACATTTTATACAGTGGACTACATTTATCTGAACCTCACATTTTGGGAGAGGAAGAACAGAAAACACACATGACATGATACAATTTTCCCTTCTAGGTATTTATATTATGGGGGGGAATTGGTAGTTTCACTTTCTCAGATGCCAAGTAGGGGCTTTCAATGTAGCTTGGTGTGACATGACATAATAAGACACAATGCAATTATGGTATGATATAAATGTAACAGTGTAGCCATTAATGTTTATTGAATGAATGGTAATAATCACAATGAGATATGAGAAATACAAGTTACTCCTAACTTCTCAAGATTGTGTTTCCCTTGTGCCCACTTCATCAGTTAAAATGGTTGTAGCTTACAACTTTTCCCCTTAGCTTTCGGCTGTTTGTAGGCACTTCTTTTGTAGTGATTAAAGTGCTAGTTTTTAGTGAATCCATTAAGGAGAAAGTGACTAATTATGAGCATTAACAGTAAAGATTATGGGAAGGACAATGTTTTTCATTGTGATGCAGAAAACTACTGTGTTAATGCTGTAATCTGAAATAAATGAATGTAACATGTAATAGATAACCAAAAAAATATTCATAGAGAAGACACGCAGGCTATTATCTCTGAAAACAACAAAGAACTTAGATAGGAAACACTGAAAAAAGAGTTTTCATTACCCTGTTCAGTCTTGGATGGCTGCTAGAAAACAGATATGAGCTACAATAGCCTGCCTCTCACATCTCATCCCCTGACATTCCCCTACATACCGTGTCATGTCCCAATACAGTCACGTGTTCACTGTCTCCCCATGATGCCTTTCCTCCTGTTCTTCCTCTGCCTGCCCAATGAGATCCTGTTAGTTCTTTAGTGTGGAATTCAAAAGGCATATTTTTATAAGCTTCCTTAATACTCTGCTTCATTACCTCCACTGAAATACATGCATTTTAATACTTATTATATACCCTACTGTAGCTATTAAAATGTCTTCCTTATAAAATTGTCCTTGAGATCAGAAACACTGTATTGTAAACTCATATATCCCCAGAATCGAGCACAATACTGGTACATCCTAGCTGTGCGATAACGACTTAATAATCAAAAAGTATTTTATGACATTTGATATTTGAAGATGAGGTTCTGATTTATATACAAATACTACCCAATATTGGAGAGAATTAAAAAAAAAACAAAACACTACCATTATTAATGATAAAAAATAGCTGAAAACTTACAATGTTGTGAACATGTGACAAAAATTTCTCCCTAGAAATGTGTACAGCATGACTAGAACTAGAGAAATGAAAATAGAAAATTTACATTACCCAACACTGAAAGAGCTGGTAAGACAGTTGTTTAAAAGTAAAATAAACTTATTTCAAATTATCAAAAGAAAAAATACAGGAAGAATTTATTAGAAAGAAATTGGATTAATTCATTGACTCCAAGGAAAGTTTATATAAGAACATTTATAGCAGCTATGTTGAGAATACAATTCCTGGAACAAGGATAGAAGCATAGAGACACCCTAGTGGTTATTTAAATGGTGCAGTGAGAGAATAAACTGCCGGAATTAGAGGTCAGGTTCTGTGTGCCGTTTGAAGGTAAAGCCAATAGAATATCATGACAAATGCAGTATAAGGTGCGAGAGAAAAAAAAGACTCCCATGAATTCAGAGTTTTTGGCCTGATCAACTGTGAGCATGAATTTGCCATAAAGTTAGATGTGCAAGAAAGTGAATTGAATGATTTTGAGGGAGTGGGGGATGATGATGTTGAAATGATGGCTAGAAATGATAGTGGACGTCTTTTGGAATCTTCTACTTAATTTTCTTGGGGAGGTAGGAACCAAAGCTGTCGCCTGAGAGGAGGATAGAGGAGGAAGTATTGGACGTTTGGGGAGAGAGGAGAGTACGAAATAGTTTTCAAGTAGAGTGGAGAAGAGAATGTAATACAGAAATGCATTATGGTGACTGTGCAGCACTCAGTGTCCATCTGAAGTGTACAATAATGCTGTTAAAGAGAGAACAGATAGGGTGGTTGAATTCACATTTAGCTGCATTAATGCAGAGTCGGAGTAGCCTAAGATTGGCTGTAACTAAAAGTGTGATTTTGCCAAGCAGATATGACAAAGTGAAAGGGGCAAGAGATGTGGCCATGTTTAGAAGGGAATCATTATAATCAATGTCCAGAATATACTCTAGATAGGAAAGAAAATAGGTTATCAAGGAGAGAGACCGTGAAAATGTAATGATCAGTGCATTGAAGTCCTACCGTCAAAAATTTTGCGGGTCTTGGGGCACTAAGAGTCATAATCTGGAAGGGTAAAAGGTGAGATCAGAGAAGATATAACAATTTAATGTGCGGCAATTTTAAATCTGTAGATTTATGCTTATTCTTGAAAATAATGATCCTTCATAAGAGCTCTTTAGCAATACATTAATAATGAAATTAATGCTAGAGTTTTCTTGTTCTCTTTTGTAACTATTTCTGTGAATATGCCTGGGTTTGCACACATATTTGGTGAAGGTGAGGCATGAAGAAAAAGGAGTTGTTTGCATATTGATCTCCACACTCTTGAGATTTCATGTTAGATTCCTGCAACATTTAGGTGACAAATTAACTCTCTCTTTAAAAAAGAATAATTTGTTGATGCAATGAAATAAAATATTTTATTTAAAAACCAAAAAATTTATTAGGCTTGTATAAGCACAAGAAAAGTAAATTTTCCTATTCTTTAGTTAATTGGAATAAGGAAAATAATATCATATGGAGGACAGCACTTCTTTTAAGATAAAGGTCACAATTTACTCAATAGACAAGGGAATTTCTCCTTCCTCAAAATTCATTTTTTAAGCTTAGTGACCATGAAGAACTATGATTCATGTTGCTATGGTAGAGTGGCTTGTGATGTATCTGAATTTCAACAATATGTTTTAGAACTAATCCAGAAAAGTAAGTTACAAACCTTGAAGTCAGATTGAAAACAGCTGTCATTTGAGAAAAATATCAAAGCTCTGGGGAAGGAAAAACCACCTCCACATCATAAGTAAATACTACATTGCCACGTAATTAGCTTTTCCTGCAACTAGTATATGCTGCTCCAACAGACTTTATAGGGAGAAATCTTTTAAATTAGTCTTGTATCTGAGTTATAGATTTACAAGTTAGTATTAATTAATTTAGTTTTGGTAACAAAAGAGTATTCCTTTCACTTTGCAAAACCTGTAAAACCCAAATAAAGTGAAAAAAAGAGTTTGGGTATAGATATTTGAAACTTCTAAACCATCAAAGAGAGACGAGAAAAAAGCTAACGAAAAGATCTGTAAAACCCAATGTAAATTTTGTAAGATTTTCTTCCTGTAACATTTAAAACGTTTGCTCTGAATAATGAAACTCTGATTCATGATGGCTTGGAGACTAAGGAAATAACTGCCATGATTATTTCCAGTGGTGGGCTTGAATGATGGCTGATGCATTAGCTACCTGGTGGCTTTATTATTCCAGGATCTTTCCATCTATTCTCTCACCATCTTAACCTTGGCTTTGTCCTCAGATTTATAGAAAGGTGGCTGCAGCAGTTGCAGGCACCAAATCCAGAAATTACAATATTCAGAGGAAGAAGAGAAATGGCCTTTCCCCATCGTGCTCTCTTAGAAGTGCTGAAATTTTTTCCCACCATCTTCCCAGAAGCCTCTTGTATCTGATTGGACATTTCTGAGCCACTTGTTGGAAAGGATATTTACAGTGTTCTTAGACCAATGGTTCACCTGGAGGTGATTTTGCCCTCAAGGGGACATTGGACAATATCTGGAGACATTTTTTGGTTGTCACAATTAGGGCAGCACTAGCGGCATCTTGTGGGTAGAGGCCAGGAATACTACTAAACAACCTACAAAGCACAGAACAACCCCTCACAAAAAAGAATTATCTAGATCAAAATGTCAATAGTGCTAAGGTTGAGAAACCTTGTCTTAGCATAATCAGGCCCACCCCTTGAACTAGAGTTGACATTGGCTTCCAGCCAGGCTCGTGGATGAGTGAGAGAAGAATCAATACATAAAGAAAATTTTAGTTCTCTCAGGAATGAAGTTGGGTAACGAAGCCAGATAGGCACAAATGCCACTACCTTCGCCTGCTAGTAATGGGCACAATTTCACAGTCTTCTTTTTACTTTCCAGTAGAGATAAGGCTTTTTACCTTCAGGGATCTGATTAAAAATGTCATGATGGCTGACCTCATGATATTTTAGTTATGGCCAGCTGATCGCTTGATGGATGTGCCATAAAAATGGTAGTCAAATACATTTAGAAGACCATGAAAAATATAGTGTTTTCTTCTTAGCTCTAATAAAGTATTGGCAATTGGGTTAGAAAATACATTAATATTTTTTTTTCATTTTATAGGACAGCAATACTTCAAAATAGAAAACTGTGTGTTGAGGTGTATGTATGTATGAACTGAAAATAAAATTATTCTTCTTTACAAAGAGCCTGGGGTGTGAACTTCTTGAGAAGATGGGCCATTCTTACTTTTAAACTACCTACCATTCTTCGCAAATTTTCTATGCTTTTCATATGACATTAAATGATTGTTTTGGAAAAAGAAAATTTGAGATATTCTATATTCTCTTCCTCTTACATAATTTAAAATAGTGATATTGTAATACATCTAAGATTGAGAAAACCTATTCCATTAATATACTTATAATATGTAATGTTTATCATGTAAAATCACAGTACATTTTCTAGATTTGAGACTATTTTTGTTTAATTCTAGCTTTATTCCAGCTTTTACCAGAGATTAAATAACACTATAGGATTCCAAAGCCAAAGGAGAACAGTCTAAATAACTCTCAAGAGAGAACTGTGGCTCAAGGAGAGTAGGTAATTTTTTTTTTCTAGATCCCACAGATAGACTCATAGAGAGAAAATTATAAGCTTAGAGCTGCTCGCATAGCCTGCTGCTCAAATTTGCTAGTTATCTCTTTGAAATACAAGGTATCTCATAAGAAAATAAGAACTAGAGAGGAAGAAATTTGTGCAACATTTTACATTTCAGTTTTCTTGAAGATGAATATGCACAGAGGAATGCTCTTAGTCCTTAACGATGCCAGTGATAGCAGGTTTTGCAGAACTAACAAAATGACAATAAATTATATGCAATATTTCCTGCAGAGTCAACTAGCAAATTAAGCAATCATACCTCCCCAGATTACTGTTAAGATATGAAATTATTATTTTTACATGACAGGTAAATAACCCGTTTCCTTTAATTAGACTAGATTAAGAGAAGTGAAATGCCTTTGAAAATAGCAGTGGAATGGAATGGCGTCTTTCATCAAGAACAGAATCATGTTAATGCCTTACGCTGTCTAGTTACCATGACAAATAGGTTGTGGTACATGCACACTTTAATTATTAACACTGAAATCTGCTGAAATTGAAGTATTGCTCTTAGTAAGAGCTATTACTGCTGAAATGACCCATTTAATAGTGACCCATGGTATCAAGTATGGATTTAAATTGGTAATTAATAACAGTCCATTTTTGAAAATGTTAACACAGGAGTTCAATAAAAATGCTAACTAGGTCTCAAATACCACAGACAGTATATTGACATATTAATATGTATTACTTATGTTAAACGCTTTGTAGATTTAGATATGAAACAAGATGATGACAGTAGAAATATTTCTTAACTAGTATCTGAAGAGTCAGAAAACTTAGTGGGTTAGTTTACTTTTTTATAGTTTCAGTTCTAAAATTCTTTACGTAGGTGTGTTGCTCACTTTATGGGTCACTTGTTTCAAGTCCCATATAACAACTAGCTGCCCTACACCCACCCTGTTCTTTTCATGCCTTTCCAAAAGAAGAATATCAAGCTTCCTAGGGTGCCACATAATCAATTATATGGTGAAATTACATTTTAAATGATATTCTGGTAGAAATAAAAAACAAACAAAGCAAATAAATGAAATTAAACATAGCTATAGCAGCGTGATCATTTCCAGAGTCACCAATGTGTGGCTAGAATGCATTAATTGATATTTGTTGAGATTTACTTACTTAATTGGCTTCTCTTAAACTGATATGAAAATGGAATTATGTTCTCTGAATTTATTGGCTGTTATCCTAAACATGTTAGACAAGGTTAAGAGAAAAGAATATATGATTTACAATAGTCAAAAGCTAATTTAAAAAGTGCAACTTCCGGGGCCGGCCCGGTGGCGCAGCAGTTAGGTTCGCACGTTCCGCTTCTCGGCGGCCCGGGGTTTGCTGGTTCGGATCCCGGGTGCGGACATGGAACTGCTTGGCAGCCATGCTGTGGTAGGCGTCCCACGTGTAAACTAGAGGAAGACGGGCACGGATGTTAGCTCAGAGCCAGGCTTCCTCAGCAAAAAGAGGAGGACTGGCAGTAGTTAGCTGAGGGCTAATCTTCCTCCAAAAAAAAAACAAAAAAAAAACAAAAAAAACAAAACAAAAAAATTAAAAAAAAAAAAAAGTGCAACTTCCCCTGAGAATAAATCCATGGTACATGAACTATGGTGAGTATTAAAATACATTTAATGATAACCGTCATCACTTTGGTCTTTAAATTTAAATAATAATGGCAGAGAAATTTTAACAAAATTTAGGGCTAAATTTCAATATGTTTTGTTCCATGTGATTGGTGGTGTCTAAGTTAACATGTAGAATAGGAGTATATGGTCGAAAACATTTCAAGGTACAGTAAAAGGAAGCACATGCACATGTGCATACTTTAAAAAATATGTTTTTCATTTTTTCATTTAATTTAATTTAATTTTATTGCAGTAACATTAGATTATAACATTATATAGCTAACATATGTACATCGCAGTATATTTTGAATTCTGTGTAGATTACATCATTTTTACCACCCCCAAACTAATTAGAGTCCATCACCACACATGTGAGCCTAATCCCCCCTTTTGCCCTCCCCTCACCCTCCTTCCCCTATGGTAACCACCAATCCAATCTCCATTGCTATGTGTTTGTTTTTCATTGTTTTTATCTTCTACTTATGGGTGAGATTATATGGTATTTGACTTTCTCCCTCTGATTTATTTCACTCAGTAAAATACCCTCAAGGTTAAAATCAGAAAATTTAGGGGCTGGTCCTATGGTCAAGTGGTAAGGTTCCGTGCTCTCTGTTTCAGAGGCCCAGGATCGTAAGTTCAGATTCCCAGGCTCGGACCTGCTCCACTCATCAGCCATGCTGTAGAGGCATCCTGCATACAAATTAGAGGAAGATTGGCACAGATGTTAGCTCAGGGCTAATCTTCCTCAAGAAAAAAATAACCCCCAAACAAGAGGAAGATAGGCAATGGATGTAAAAAAAAAAAAAAAATCAGGGGCAAGCTTGGTGGCGCAGCAGGTAAGTGTGCACGTTCTGCTTTGGCATCCTGGGGTTCACTGGTTAGGATCCCAGTTGAGGACACGGCACTGCTTGGCAAGCCATGCTGTGGTTGGCATCCCATATAGAAAGTGGAGGAAGATAGGCACGGATGTGAGCTCAGGGCCAATCTTCTTCAGCAAAAAGAAGCAGCAGATATTAGCTCAGGGCTAATCTTCCTCAAAAAAAATAAAAAGATCAGAAAATTTATTTGGTGACTAGTCATTAAATTCCTTAAGGTGAACTGCATGCTACCACAGCTGCTTTCAGATTTAGGTGTTGTTCCTTCAGGTAACTCATGCCTGAATCTGCAGTATCCAATTTCTTGTGCCTCAGTTGACCTGTACCAGTGGCCTTTCACAGTTTAGCCTTGGCACTTGAGGTATACTTTCTCTTTGCACTTAATAGGTTAGATACATTTGCCACAGGTCTACTTCTCACAGTGGTAGAATCACAGTGGAAGCACATTATGCATGTTTTATTGTTACATTTTCCAAACAATGATGTTTCCTTTGTTGTCTCATTTCTGTGGCCCAGACCACAGAGCTAGTTTGTTTCTTTTTCTTTAAAGGAGCTAGAAATCTCTTTGTTATAAGCATTGGCATCTGTCTGAATATAGTATGACTAGATTTTTGTAACTATTGTCTTCAGAAACAAATAACTGTAATGCTACAAATTTTAAATATGTAGGCAACTTTTCTTTTTGAAAAATTGCATGCTTAATGATTCATTAGATGGGGTCTGAAATTTAGAATATTCCAAATTGACTTACTCTGAATTTACGTTGCTCTTGATAGACTGGGTAGAAATGTTTGCCTTGCTAAGTAAGGATTGGTATATATATATATGTGTGTGTGTGTGTGTATTTGGCATAATAAGAATAAAATATTTCAACGAGATTGTGGTTTAGTTGAATACTGTAGTAGTACATGTTCAGTACCTCCTGATATGGTGCGATAGTAAGTTCTGTTTAGGGAAGCATGTGAAGAAGAATAACAGGGATGAAAATGTGTCTTTTTAAATCAATAACTGACTGCCTCTTCTAGTTTTTAGGGGATTTGAATTAATTCTTCCCTGGATAATTGGCTCATGTTATAGAAACGTGGTTTGACTATCAAACTTGTTTATGAAAATTGTAGTGTCTCTTTCCTTTACCAAAAGAATTAGGCCATAGCTGTACGCACAGAGAAATGAATTGTTTCATCATAAAGGAAGAAGGATTTAGAATTTTTGAGGACAATACTATGAGGCAAACAGAATAAAGTGAAAAGTAGGATTCTATTGTATAGAGAATTACACTTATATGTCCATTTCTTTTCCTTAGTTGGATTACATTTTGAAATATTTTAAATAGTTCCTCTTGAAAGCCATCTGGTTTGTTTGTTTACTTAAGTGATAAAAATATTTATGACATAATCATTCTGTATTAACAAAAATATTTATTTGAAGCATCATCTTGTTTTGAACATCAACATCTCCAAGTCTTGAAAGATCTATCATTGCTCTATTTCATCAAACTAGATCATTTCTTTTGCTTTAAATTATTCTGCCTGGGCTTAAGACAGGCCAACTCTTTTGGTTTTTATTCTGCCATCACCAACAATAATAATAACATGTGTACCTGCTCCGTGTTTTATCTTTCTAGCCTATATAAAAACACTTGGCTGATAATTTGTTAAAAATAAAAGGAGGGGAGAGGAAATAAAACAGTTATTCTTCTAGTAATCCTCTGCCTGTTGGATTAAATATCCTTACATACTGCCTTTCATAGCCATGTTCTACACTAGCTCAATGGTTCTTTTGGATACTAAGTAAATTTCAGGGCTTAGTTGTGGCATAAGCTAGGCAATATTATAAGGCAAAGACAAACAAACAAAAATGTCAGTCTATCCAGTAACATTGTGTATCCTAATTTTGCAAAGGAGTAGTAAGTTTAAGATTTCCCTTTAATCTATATTTAAGAGCCAGAATAAGGTTATGTAACATCTTAGAGAACAAAATAACTTTTTCTAATAAATTAAATGTACTGTCCTCAACTTCCAGAAGATGGCAGCTTTTAATACGAAAAAATAAGAAAAATAATTATTTATCATACAATATTACATTTCTAACATAATTCCCTTGAAATAAATTTTACATTCTCAATATATATGATGGAGATTCATAAAAAAATGATGAAAGACAACAATAACACCAAAATATGCAGTGGATGGTCATTAAATTATCACATTTAAGAGTAACATCAACTAAGATCAGAGACAACTGAATTGGCCTGAAACACATTTGGTGGCTCATTATTGTAATACAATCAGAATTTGGCCAAGCTGTTCATCTGACATAAGAAAAAAGTCCATCCTTTCACCATTGCTTCATAGAAAGATAGAAACACAAATTCTAATGACCAGAAAACTGTGTAGCTGCCTTTATATTGGTATCTTTTTTCAAAGTAAGAAAACACCATTTACTCTGATGAACAAAATTAAAGAACACAGTAAGTGGAGAAATATTCTATGTTCATGGATAGGAAGACTCAAGGTTGTCAAGATGTCAGTTCTTCCCAACTCGATCTATAGATACAATGTAATTCCAATCAAACTCCTAGCAAGTTATATTGGAAACATACACAAAGTGATTATAAAGTTTATATGGAGGGGTAAAAAACACAGAATGGCTAACACAATCTGGAAGGAGAAGAAGAAAGTTTAAGAACTGATGCTACCTGACTCCTTTTACTATAAATCTACTGTAAACAAGACAATGTGCTATTGGCGAAAGAATAGGCAAATAGGTCAATGGAATAGCATAGAGATTCCAGAAATAGAACCCTATAAATATAGTCAACTGATCTTTGACAAAGAAGCAAAGGAATACCATGAAGCAAATATCGTCTCTTCAACAACGGTGCTGGACTAGCTGGACATCCACAGGCAAAAACTAACTCTAGACATGGCTCTTACACCTTTCCCAAAAAATTAATTCAAAATGGATCATAGACTGAAATGTAAAATGAAAAACTGTAAAACTCCTAGAAGATGACATGAGCGAAAACCCATATGATATTGAGTATGAGGATGCCTTTTAGATACAATACCGAAGACAAAACCATGAAAGAAAGAATTAAAACCTTCTGCTCTGTGAAAGACAATAAGGAGAGAATTAGAAGACAAGTCACAGACTGGGAGAAAACATTAGCAAGAGGCACATCTTATAAAAGACTGTTATCTAAAATGTAAAAAAAAATCTTAAAACTCAACAGTGAAAAAAATAACATTCTCATATGGTTCCCAGCAAGACTGCACATCAGATGTTTGCAGTGGTAACCAACTCTAATAAGTAAACCTGGATTGACTATCTCTCCTTTTCTGTTGAAATCAACCCAATCCCTCGACTTCAATTCTCTGGGATATCTTTCTCAAATAATTTACTATATATCACTGCTTATCTAAGGATGCCCTTATTAAGGGAGGCCAAGCTAAGATATGACTTGATTTGTCACTTGATATTTCTTATCAATTTTTAAAAAGTATCTCTCAGGAGATAATGGTATAGGAGGGCCAATGGTATAAGTTCATGTCTGAATCAGAGTCCAGAGACAGGACAAGACCAATGTTCCAGCTCGAAGACAGTCAGACAGAGAGAGTAAATTCCCCTAACTCAGCCTTTTTGTTCTATTTAAGCCTTCTGCAGATTGGATGGGCTCATCCACATTGAGAAAGGCAATCTGCTTTACTCAGTCTATGATTCAAAGGTTAATTTCATCCAGATGCACTCTTAGAGACACACTCAGGATGTTTAACCAAATATCTGGGTACCTCCTTGCCCAATCAAATTGAAACATAAAATTAACAATCACAGGAAGTAAAGATAATTTTTTTTAAAGTTCATAGATTTAATTCTTCAGTTGCCACTGTTAACAGTTCAAACAAATGAAAAAGAATTAGGAAAGGATGTTGAAAATGAGGCAGCAGGACAGCCAGGAGGATATGATATCTGAAAGCTAAATAAAATAGTTGTTCAAGTAGGAGAATGAGAGCATGTATATCAAATGCTACTGATAATTTAAGTGAGATAAGGGTGACTATTGGCCATTGCATTTATCAATATGGATGTTACTGTTGATTTTAACAAAATCTGTTTTGATGTAAGAGATATGGTTTTAAGAGGGTTTTTTGTTTGTTTTGTTTTTCCTTTTAAGATGGTATAAATAGCAGCGTGATTCAGGGAAATTTCTTCTATAAGTGAAACAAAGAGCAAAATCATCAATTGTGAAGAGAGTGGAGGAGGTATTAAAAGTTTGAAGGGGGAGCAGAAGGTATAGTACAACAGTATAAGAATGAAGGAAAGTGACTGAAACAGAGGAACTAAATATGACTGCCTGGAAGCATTAAGGTCTTACTTGAGGATAGGGATTATGAAATTAAAATCAGGCAAATAATAGAGTGACTTATTCTCCAGCTTCATTCAGATGTAAGTATGCAGGCATGGAGTGGGCTGAGAGCTGGCTTTAACTAGGACTTCAGTTTACCAATATGAACGAAGGGCAAAGCAGTTGAAGTGATGTGCATAGGATTGCTATTGATGAAGGATAAGAGAATTGAAGCTGGTAAGAAGAAATGTGAGAAAATATTGATAAGTAACAAAATATAATGTATAAGATTATATGAACATATAATTGCACGTTTATATAACTCTAGATGCATTCTTTTCCTGTATTTGGTTGTTTATTGGAAAATGTTTCCTGTTTGAACTTTTAAAACTATATAAGTAAAATTATTTATTTCTTTTTAATAATATTTCCTTTTTTCTCTCAAAGCCCCCCCTGGGTATAGTTGTGTATTTTTGGATGTGGGTCCTTCTAGTTGTGGCATATGGGATGCCGCCTCAGCAAGGCTGGACAAGCAGTGCCATGTCTGCGCCCAGGATTCCAACCGGTGAAACCCCCGGCCATAGAAGCAAAGCGCACAAACCCAACCATTTGGCCACGGGGCTGGCCCCTATTTCTTTTTAATAATATTGTGTTGCTTTTTATTTCTTATCATTTCCTCAATTTGATTTTCTGAAATGGTTTAATGGGCACTGGGTTCTCAAAGGAAAGAAGAGAGGAGAGGACAGGAGAGAAGAGAAAAGTTTTTCCATCTATATTCTACAAGTGCAAATATGAAGATCGATGGAGTTCCAAAACATGACAGTAAGGTATTGTGGTTATGCTTAACATGATCAGGCTACAATGTCTTAGAAGAATAAAATAGCTCCACACTGGATGTTGTGAGTTTGAGAGATTGCAATAAGCTTACAGTAAATCTTTTGGTATTTGCCAACCGAGCTTAATTACACTAAAGTTTCTTCAAGCAAGAGATCTGAATTTCTTCTTCTTAACACTCCAATTTGTAATTTAGTCAATTTGCTTCAGTGCACATTAATTACTGACTGACAGGGGTGTGCCACTTCGTAGCCAGCTGTCACTATAGTGTTGATTAATAAAGCCACTTCTGAATCTCCAGTAAGACTTTAAACCTGGCAGAGTATTTAAAATCAGTAATTATTTATATTTACAAAGCATGTAAGCCAGCAACTTAAAAAAAGAGAGTTATTCTATAAGACAACGTCTACATACTAAGACTATTCAGTATGTTAATTTACATAAAGCGAAAGGACAAATCTATTAGGTCTGAAGCTTGCGTTTTATTCTGGACGCTACAGATGCTTAACACAAAGCACTAACATTGTACCATCATACAAATGCTGCTATAGCTGGAGGACATCAAAGTTATCATCACTGCTACTGTGGTTGAAATCGGAAAAACAAGCCATAGCTCTAGAATTGTATACGTCCATGCCTTTGTGTGAAAGATTATGAAACAGGAGACTGACCTCTGGTCCTAAACATCATCACTCAAGTTTTCCCACAATGTTTAGCCACTTACAGTACATTGATGAATTACCAATTCAGGGAAATTTTTTTGACCTCTTCACACTAAATTATAATTTTCTTTAAGTTTTCTCAACAATGTCTTGGTCTATTCAGCCTGCTGTCATAACCCGGGTGGCTTGTAAACAACAGAAACGTATTTCTCACAGTTCTGGAGGCTAGAAGTTCGAAAGAGCGTTTCAGCATGATTGGGTAAGCACCCTCCTCCAGGTAGCAGACTTCTCACTGTGTCTTCACATGGCCAAAGGGGCAAGAGAGCTCTGTGGCATCTCTTTTATGAGGGCACGAATCCTATTAATGAGGATTATATATATATATATATTTATATATATATATATATAAAATTGAATATCTATATTCATATTTAATTCTTACATTAGTCCATAAAAGGTAGAGATGACAATCTCTGTATCACACATGAAGTACTTGAATTAATTAGAGAAACTTGGTTGCTTTGCCATGTATATATATGCTAGGAGTGGAACAAATCTATGTTTGATTAACACCAATGCCTCCATACATGGCAATCAAAAGAAATTTAATTTATATTTCTTGAATGTTTTTCACGGGAGTGCTGAGATTCAAAACTCTGAGACACTGAAATCATCACCATTGATATAGTTAACATTTATTGCACGCTTATTTAGATTGGTCATACATCCTGGTTTTCCCAGGATGGTCTCAGTTCACACCTGGTGTTAAGAATAGCTATTAAGAGCACCTGCATTCAGTATTAAATTATTCGACTTTGGTTGATAAATTATGTGACCACCCTACTGATTATGAAATAAGAATTTTATTATATTTTGAATACATCGATTCCTAACAATGACTTTTCATATGAAGAAACAACACTAGTTTATTACCTAATACAAATTTATCTTGTCAGTAAATGACAGAAACGGGAAAAACCAGGTGCCTAGACTCTTCTACCAATGCACACAAGATAATTTAGCTCTTCTCAACAGAGTGAATTTGGATGTTTTAATTCAAGATAATTAATTGCATACAACTTGCACTAGGTGACAAGTTCACATCTGTGAATGGAAAGTATAAAATCTTTGGGAAAAATATCATAGGTAATGCATTGGGGCAAAGTGAACTTTGAAATCATCAGTTGTGTTTTAGCAAGGGAAGATGTGTGAAATGCGCTAAGGAGAGAAGAGCACTCCATGTAGGGGTAGAAAAATGAGCATATTTGCAAAGGTATAATAATCAGTTCTCTTTTTGGTCAGAAGAATTCAAATTAAATTTTGAAGAAGAATTAGCCGTTCTTTACAATATGAACCCATCTTTTTTTTTCTTGAACATGGAAATTTTATGCAACTTCATTATTCCAGTAAGTTCTAATCTAGCATACTCAATATTTCAATACAGTTTAAATCTTATCATCTTATAATACTCTTGAAGCGTTATACTGTGATATTTTGTAGGTTATTAAATGGTCTTTAAAACAGGTGTATGCATTATAAAAAATAAGTGTTGTACAATTGGACAAAGGAGCGAAAAGAAAAATATTGAAAAAGAGAAAGAAAAATTATCATTATTTCCTGATATGATAATCTACCTGGGAAAGCTAAGACAATCAATTTAAATGCCATTAGAAATAAAAAGGCATGTTCAATCAACAGCTATCTTGTGAGCTATCTACATGAGGTGTTGGGAGGTAAGCGGTATCCCTCCATTCAAAGATCTTACTTCCCAACAGATTTCATATTCTATTATATCCCTTCTGATTTATCTTCAACTTTAATCCTATACCTTTAGCAGCAAGGCCTTTATATAAGTAGCAAAGCCTCAGTATAATGCAAGAAGTACATATGTATGTGTGTATGTGTGATTGTATACACAAACATATGTATATAGATGTACATGCTGTGTGTGTGTAGATATATATATATATATATTTGTGTAGACACTCGTGCACACATAAATACATGCAAACTCTTGTTTGCACTGGTGAAACTGGGGAACTACAAGTCTTACCATTTTATGAAATCTTGCTACTTTATTGAAGCGACTAGTGGCTTTGATTCTTCTTTATATGGTTCATAGACCCTAGCACATTTCCTTGCCTATAACATATCCTCACATTTGTTACATAAAAGAATGAAAGCTTGGGTTTTATAGAGTCCAAAAGATTTTTTTAATATAAATTGACATGTTTATCCATTAAAATTCCCAGTTGAAATTGACTTTTGAAAGTAGGAATTTTCCCCAAAATTTGATCAAAATACACTACTCTTCTAAGTTTTATATAGAAATATATATATGTATTTACACCACACATAATTTTACCTATTACGTATATAATGTAAAATACACTACTCTTCTAAGTTTTATATAGAAATATATATATGTATTTACACCACACATAATTTTACCTATTACATATATAATGTAATTTTTTCATAGTTTAAACAGGAAGTTGCTATTGAACTATCTCTGTTATTACACTATGCTGTTAATTTCCTCTACCTTCTCCATTATAATCATTATCACCTTCATTATTTCATGCCATTAGTTTTTCTTGGATGTCAATATATTCAATGTAATTGTGAACTTTTGAAGCCTGACCTTCTTGATTTATTTCTGGAGGCTATGAAGGGATCTTAGCACCTGCATCCTTCTAAAATGTAAAATAATTAAATTGGAAGTACACTGATGGAAAAACAGTTAACCTTTTGCTTTGGAAAGGGCTGCTGCGTTTATGTTAGAGGAGTTCCTTAGTATGTTTCTGTAAGTTTATGAAGGACAAATCTAAACACCTGATTTCAAAGATTATTTCAAAACTAGAATCAGGAATATTTTAAAAACAGGCCGAACACTAGTTGTTTCCATTGTTTCCAAGACTTAATGAACCAATTATTAATAAGTTAGATCCATGCCTTCTGTTAAAAACCTATCAGAGATCAGTATCTGTTTTTAGTTTGTTACACTCAGATTTGTTTTCAACATCAAGGCAATCTAAATAGGAACATAGTAATTTTATAGTAACATAAAATATTGAAAATAGTGAAAATAATTTCACTGTATCTTTTAGTGAAATACATATTAAAAAAACTTAAGTGGAATCTCAAATCTATAATGAAATATGGCATAATTATATTTGATAAACATTTTCAGTCATTCTATGTCATATAAGTCCAAAATACTTAATCTTAGCAAATAATCAGTTAATGAATTTATTAAATTTTATCTTCATTCAGTATATTCTACACTGGCATTCTAAAAATGTTTTAAATGAGAATTCCTTCTTCCTGTGGTAAAATATGTAGTAAAAAATTAATCCTCACTCTGTCTTTCTCATCCTTGAGTATCATTCTCACTCTTTATCTTATCTCATCTCATCTTATGCCAACCCCTTTCTCCATTTAAACTTTCAATGATCAGCTCTTTATTGAAAAATCCATCATCACTAGTTGCCAAAATTGAAAAGTATATTAGAGATAGGTTATCCAGTGCAAATCTTCATTCAAAGATTAGATAGTACCTCTGATAGGGTCTCATTGGTTCTTTGTGACCAATGGAATGTGGGCTGAAATAATGTACAGCACTTCCATGCCTGGGCTATAAAAAGCCTTCCTCAGTGATTCTCAGTCTCTCTTTCAAGGTGACCTTAGTAAGCACATGTTGAAAATGATGGTGTTACGTTTCTGCCGTTTTATCTCAACCACTTACAACCGTATAATGTTTTTTTTATCTCATTCATAATCGTTCCCTCTGTGTCCTAGCAAAGCACACATCTGTAAAATGATCTACACAGCTCTACATGTTCTTTCTCCCTTTACATATCCTACAACATTTTCCTTACTCAATTTGCTGCAGCCCAGTTGGCCTCCTTGTTGTTCTTCAAACAGACCAGACAAGCTATGATTACAGAGCTTTGATAACTATGTGACCAAATATTTTACTTCCTTTGAATCTGCTCAAATCTCACCTTCTCAACGAGTTCTACTTTGACAACTCTAGTTAAAATTGTACCATCAACAATAAGAGATGCTCCTAATCTTTTTTATTTTCCAGATATTTTATATTTGAAAATCTTTTCTGTAGCATAGATTGCTAGCTATTATACTATATAATTTACTTGTTCATTATGTTGTCATTTATTGTTTATTATTTATCTCCTCCAGTAAATTGTAAACTCCTTTAGGACAAAGAACTTTGCCTCCTTCATTCCCTAGTGTGTCTCAAGTGCTTTGAAGAATGTCCAATATGTAATAGATGCTCAATAAATATTGAATCAATGGGTGTGTATATATTCTTACGTATGTTATTCTAGTAAATTTATAGTATTTTTCATTAACAGAGCAATGAATCTGGGACTAGAATACTCATATTAATTCCAGATTCTTTATTAACTCGTTCTTTGATGCTAACCAACTTATCTTCTTGGTTTCCTCACTTATAACATTAATATAATTATATTTTACAACCCTATGTCTCAGACTTATTGTCAAGATTAAATGAGTTAGTACATATGAAAGTGGTTCATAAATTCTAAATCAACAAATACTTTAATTAGATATTGTTAAAAGATAAACTAAGGTATATTAAAATTGTAAGAGTTTATTTGAGCAAAAATCAATTTGCATCAGGCAGCATCCAATCTCGCAGATAGAAAGGAGCTGTGAAGAGCTGTACAAAATGAAAGACATAGCTAGAAGGGAGTGGGGACAAGAAAGTTATACTAGGTGAAAAGGCAGATTGTTTGTTGCAAGGTTACTTTCCTTTAGAAAATGGCAAGGGTCTGTCAGGCTGATTATCTAACTAGTGCTGATCAGGCAACTCCTGATTGACTGGTTTAAGATTCCATTTCCGGGAGAACTGCAACTGTAATTAAGGCTCAGTTTGATGACGTGGGGCTTAGCATAAGTGAATCTATTTTGGGCCTGTTTTCTTGTTTTTAACTGTTCCTTCCCTTTTGATCAGACTCTCAGCCTAACTGAAAGTGTTATCAAAAATTTAGGGCAATAGGGCCACTCGCAGCTACTGCTCTGGAGTTCTCAAAGTGTTTGCTGACATGTGGCATTCACATGTTATGATACCAGATTCACATTCTTTAAGTTGGTCATTCTCTTTTCTCCTTGTCCAATGTTTTATTCTTATGGAGTCATTTGCTTGGTGGTTAGCAGCTGCAAACATGCATTTCAAGCTTTTGAGAGAATGCAGCGCACTGGGTAGACTATCTTGATTATTATAAGCAGGATAATTTCCAATGTCTGGAGTACATTTTAAAGCTATGGTCCCCAAGACCCAAGACAATCATAATTAAATAAGTCAAAGAAAGGCTCCATTCAAGGAATCACTTTCTTAAACCAAGTGGCTTGTTTAGTGATCTTGTGTAACTGAATCTCAACTTCCCAGAAATATTTATCCAAGTGCAGCAACTGGTTTTGGCCATAGCACAAACACATCTTTACTCAGCTAGAAGATAATCAAAAACAACGATTATATATCCTATTATCAAGAACAACTTTGGCAGCAATTACTTTAGCAGCAGGTTCTGCCATTTCTTCAAGAGTTAAGGAGAGATTCCTGATCATAGCCTCGTTGGTACTTACTCCTAGCCGGGGGAGTAGGGATCTGCCACAGGAAGCAGATTTTAAACCATGAATGCTTCCTGGTAATTCAGGTTTGAATCGGTGGCTTGAGACTAGAAAGAGCCATGGAGGCCAGTAAAAATTAAGGGTTTATAGATTCCATAGGCAGTTTTATTGTGGTTACCCTTGCCTTTTGTCTCTTTCTTTGTACAGAGCCTGGGCACAAATTTCCTTGGGTTTGGGTCGTTAACCAGAGACAGGGAAATAGATCCCCAGGATTAGGGAGCCTGACAGGATAGAGAGAGGGCTGAGTTTGTTCCAGAGAAACTGAGGCATTGGAAATCAAGGAAAAGTTTATGATGGACAGAACTACAGGATCACCAGCATTGTGGCAAATCCAACAGTCATTCGGAAGTTGGACTACCCTCCTTGTGATGGGCCAAGATATATATATAATAGTACTATCTTTCCTAGCCAGAGCAAGGCAACAGGTGAACAAAAGAAATCATAAAGACCTCCATTGTGTAAGAATCAGGGAAAAGATGGTCAGAGAAGGAAGTAGGAATGGAAAGACATGTTCTTGATCTGGCATCTTGGGAGGAATCAACCTACCTTGATGTCAGCTACTTCTCTTCCTAGTCAATTTGATTTTGAGGTCTCTGATGTTTACACAGGACCAGTTGTCAGGTGGAACCTTCTTCAATTATGAAATATGCACCTAAGTTTTGACACTTTGTAATTTTCCAGCAGTGTCGGTAATCAAGAGTACTTGGTAGGATCCTTTCCATGCATTTCACTTTTGCAAAAGCATTAGAGTGAAACAATTACTGACTGTAAATGACAAAAGAATTAAAAATGCCCATGGTTAAAGATCTGATGAGAGTTCATTATAATGGAATTAACAGTGAAATTTGGTTATTTCTGTGATATACAACATTTTAAGATAATAACTGGAATTTGACTAATACCATTATACCAGGACATATAAGATTTTAGGAATTTCATATAATTTCTAGTAGGTTTATATTAATAACAGCATCCATGCAAATATAACCGAAGAAGGGTTATCATGACTTATTTGAGAATGCTTCTCATATATTTTAACATGTGAGGTAAACCTAATTAGTTTCTCTTTTACAAGGTGAGAGACAAACCCTTTGAGGTTTTTTTCCAGGGCCCCTCTGGAAAAATCTCAAAGTTAGTTTGAGGTAAAAAAAACTCCATTTAGAATTTGATTTTGAGAAAGTGTCAAAAGGTTTAGACATTTGATTAAATAGGATCACAGATCATTATGAAATAATACTTAGTTATCTATTTACCCAAGGTGACAATAGAAGATGTTAAAGGCCAATACAGAACTTTACATAGTTGTGAACAAAACTTAGCTATCTTAATATTGAGAAGACTGGGTTTTCTTAAGTAATCAAAGATCTGATAAAGACAACATAAAGCACAGTAAGGTATTTTATTGAGACAAAATCTTTGCTCTTCAGGCAGATTACTTAAAAGGTAAAGAAAACTCTTTGTTTACAATTTATTTTTTAAGAGCATACCAATTGTCTAAGAAAACTTTGTCTTTTCAACAAAGAGAAAAAGAATTCTAATTTTGCACTGGTGTACTTTTGATATTAAAACTCATTTTTTTTAACTTAAATAAATCCATTCCAATCCTAGCCAGGATGACCACATGTGAAATTCCTTTCCCAAGATTTCTTTTCTACAACCTTCTATGACTTTTTATATCCATTCAGATTTTGCTGTATGTTTTTATCTCTTTTTCATTCAATCACTTTACTTTTCTCACCTACTTTTTATACATAATTGTTTCCTTTCACTCTTATTATTTCTAAGTAATGTTAATTACATGCATTGATTAGAGTTCTTATAACCCTTAGAATTCTTAATTCCTAGTTAAAACTAAGAAGTAAGTAATTGTGGACTGTTTGTTACACTAGTATCCTGTGGATTGGAAAATTTATAAGTACTTTTCATAATTTCTAGAAGCACATTCTTGCTCATAGTAAATTTTTCAATGTGGCACAAAACATGTTTACTAATAGACCCACACATCTTTAGTTCCTCTGTAAAAGGAAGCCAAAAGTGGGTAAACCTGTGTTCAGTAGTTATTGTCAGTATTTTACCTTATTTGGAAATGATCTAGATATTTAATGAATATCCATCATTTAATTTATCTCCGTATAACTTTAAAGTTTCATGTAACCAAAAATATTTTGGAAACTATTTTTAAGTAGTGTTAAAAATAAGACAATAAGCCCATAATGGAGTTGCTTATGCTCAACCCCATGTCACCAAACTGAGACCTAACTAAATTACAGTTTTGGCTCTCTCAGAAATGAAACCTAAAACCAGTTAACCAGGAAGCACCTGATCAGCACTCATTAGGTAATCTGCCTGATGGACCCGGATATCCCCTAAAGGAAAGTAACCTTGCAATAACCAACCCACTTTATTCGCCTAGTATAACTTTCTTATTCCCACTCCTTTCTACCAATGAGTCTTTCATTTTGTACAGCTCTGCGGAGCTCCTTTCTATCTGCTAGAATCACGATGCTGGCTGATTCAAGTCAATTTTTGCTCAAATAAACTCAAATTTTTTAACATGCCTCAGTCTGTCTTTTGAGTAGACATACCATAAAGCACAATTGTTGCTGAAAAGTTCATTTATAAGCTTTTATCTTACTTATATATTTTTAACATACTTGTTCTTAATGATTATGTTTAGATTACTCATGAAAATTTTGTGAGACATTAAACAGCTAACCATCATCTTAAGTTACCCGTCTTGCTGACAAATTCTGTAACAGACATAACATGAGCTTATTTGACGTTTATAGTTAGAATAAAAACCTAGGTAGAACAAAATTGTTGTATTTAATACTCATAACTTTAAAGACATGCTTGTTTTAATTAAATCAAGAAACTTCAACTAGCTTTCATTTACCAAAGATTAGCCTAGATTATGTGAACTTCAAAAACATTTGGGTTAGTTTCTATATTTCTATTTTTATTTTTTTTTAAAGATTGGCAACTGAGCTAACAACTGTTGCCAATTTTCTGGGGCTTTTTTTTCTTTTCTTCTTCTTCTCCCCAAAGGCCCCCAGTATGTAGTTCTATATTATAGTTTTAGCTCCTTCTGGTTGTGCTATGTGAGACACAGCCTCAGCATGGCCTGAGGAGCTGTGTGCCATGTCTGCGCCCAGCATCCGAACTGGTGAAAGCCTGGGCCACCAAAGCGGAGCGTGCGAACTTAACCACTCGGCCACGGGCTAGCCCTAGTTTCTATATTTCTGAGAATATGCTTGATTCATATAGTGCTTGTTTGCCTTTAAGTCAGTTAAGCAGACATAAACAGAGATCTTATAACTTTCATTTTTAAATTTTAGCCATGAGACAGGTATGATAATGCAAAACTCACTAGTTTATAAAAGAACAGTTGGATCCAAATTGTTTCTGGCAGATGAAATAAGTTAAGGGTACCTGCTCAGATGGCCAAAGCTTTTTAGTAATATTTGCGAAAGAGACTTTTAAGATTTTTCATAGGCCTAGTTTTCAAAGTTGGCTTTCTCTTTTTTTTTTTCCTATTTCTGATAAGAATTATCTTGGTGCCTAGAAAAGACCAGGCAGAATACTTATATCTCAAAAGGCATAGAGGAAGAGTGCACGTTTCACCAAGAAGCATTTCTGTCCCCTAAGCCCAGCTCTTTTACAATATCTGTGAGCCTTTCGTGATGAATGGGATAGGTTCTGTGATTGGGAAAAAGGCTAGGTGGGCTTTGAATTGTTTCTAGAGCCACATGTTTGTTTAAAGACTTGATTTGTAAGACAAATATAGTTTTCAATTCTTCAAAGAATTGGGTTGCAACCTCAATGATATGAAGGCTGACCCACCCATCCAACTACATTATCTTCAATTTGCTTCTTTATATCAGGGAGAAAATCTTCAACTAAGATGGAAATCAAAAGATCCCTATGTTCTAGCTTTAAAGCTGGGTTTCTTTGCAATGTTTTAGTAAATTCTTCCACAAAGGCTTCAGAATGTTTTTGTTTCCCTCTGGGTACATAGTTTCATTTTGACTTAGGGGAGAAGGCCTAAAAAAACTTTCCTATGGTTCTCTGGATATTGATTTCCAATCTAGCCAACTTCTGGTCAGAGAGCAACTTGAAAAAGTTCTTCCAAATATCCTGTCAGGTTTGAGCCACAGCAAGCAGTAAATAATCCTGGCAGTATTGAATAACCTCATGAATACAAGAGGTATTCCCAAAGAAGGTGCAAAAGATACTACACTCCCAAGATCCAGAGCCACTCCCAAAGATAACCCAAAGAAAGAAAGGATTAGACAATATCCCTGAGGGTTGACAATAGTCAGTAGGACCCTAGCTGCAAATGGAGCGTGATCCATTTCTGTCCAACTATGTCTAGCAATGTGGTACAACCCACATTTCTGTCCAGTCATTTTTTTTTTTTTTTTTTTTGGCTCCCAACCTGACAATTGCCAAGCCAAGTTCTCAGGACACAAGACAAACAAGAAAGCAATAGCCATCCCTGGGAGAGAAGGCATTGACAAAAAAATGGGTACCTGAAAGCGAATTCACAAATCACAATTCAAAGTGCTAATTCTTACAACTGTTTTTTGCCTGCCAATCTGAATTTGAAAAGGAAGAGACAACGTGAAATTTTACCTTCCTTTCTCCACCAGGCACCACAGATAGAGATCCAGGAGAAATGGCTTTGGTAAGAATTGTCACTCTTTGCCAGCTTCTGCCAGTTTTCCCAAGATCCATCTGTAGGCTGTGAAGCAAATGAGGCACCCCAGTTCATCTCATCCTGGTCAGCAGAAGCTGCAGAGATAGAAAAATAACTTTTCCTTTACTCTTTAAGGTGAGTGCTTGGTGAGACCCCTTTTTCTCTTGAGCACCTCATAAGTTAGTAAGCTTGTCTGGGTTAAAAATTCTCCACTGCGGCCATTGTAATTCAAGATTATCTTTGATAAAGTTAACATGCTCATTCAGTCTTAAGGTCACAGAGACAGCCCCGTGGCATAGTGGTTAAGTTTGCATGCTCTGCTTTGGCACCCAGGGATTTGCCAGTTTGGATGCTGGGCATGGACCTATGCACTGCTCGTCAAGCTGTGCTGTGACAGCATCACATGTAGAACTAGAAGGACTTACAAATAAGATATACAACTATACTGGGGCTTTGAGAAGAAAAAAAAAGAGAGGAGGATTGGCAACAGATGTTAACTCAGGGCCAATCTTCCTCACCAAAAAAAAAAAAAAAAGCCTGCAAATAATAAAAATACCTTAAAACAAAACAAAAAACCAAAGTTTTATTCACCTGGGGCCTCAGACTGGATCAGTGCAATTTAATTTGGACCTAGTCTGACCCAGACCCAGTCCAGTTTCTAAGTTGGACCAACCCCCATTTCACTCTGGATGCAGTCCACTTTCTTAGTTGGACCCAGTTTTACTACAACTGGATTTTGGGTCCCATCCAGAAAAAGAAATGCTCAAATAAAGTCTGAAAACTCTTAACATAAAAGCTTCAGAGCTGGGATCCGAGAGAGACTTTCTCACCACCTCCTGAGGCAGGGAGAAAGCGGTAAGCTCAAGGGTCTCCAAAGATACCCACACCTGGTTGCTTGTTGCTCCTGGAGCCACCTAGGGTCTCCTTCACTTCTTTCTTCACATATCAGAACTGTTGGGATAAACTGAGGCATATTAAAATTTTGAATTTATTTGAACAAAAATCAATTTGAATCAGGCAGCATCCAATCTGGCAGATAGAAAGGAGCCCCAAGGAGCTGTACACAGTGAAAGACTTTTACAAGCGGAAGGGAACAGGAACAAGGCAGAAAAAGTAAGTCGATAATAACCCACAAAGTTACTTTTCTTTAAGGGATGGCAGAGGTCTTTCAGGCAGATTATCTAATTGGTGTTCTTCAGGCGATTCCTGATTGACTGGTTTAAGACTCTACTTCTGGGAGAGCTGAAATTGTGATTAAGTCTCAGTTTGGTGATGTGGAGCTGAGCATAAACAACTCCATTTGGGGCCTCTTGCCTTATTTTTAACAATATAATGCCCACTACATTTTCTTCATATTATGTCTATAAGAGATAGGAAATAGAAGGAGAAAAGTATTAAGGTAATGTATAATTCCTTTTGGTTAAAATAAAACAAAACAGGGGCCAGCCCATTGGCGTAGTGATTACGTTCATGCACTCCACTTCAGTGGCCTGAGGTTCATGGGTTCGGATCCTGGGTGTGGGCCTACACAACACTCATCAAGCCCTGCTGTGGCAGCATCCCACATACAAAATGGAGGCAGATTGGGACAGATGTTAGGTCAGGGAGAATCTTCCTCAGGCAAAAAGAAGAAGATTGGCAATAGAAATTAGCTCAGGGCCAATCTTCCTCACCAAAAAAATAAATAAAAATAAAAACAAAACAAAACCAGAACATGCTTACATGTAAGTTGTCTCAGTGAGACTAAAAATCAGAATTTTTAAATTAGTGGTTGCTCAGAATTAGATATACTTTAGGTAAAATTTTATTTTATACATTTAGTTCCATTAGCTAAACATTCCATATGTTATCTTGGTTTCTCCATTTACAAATAAAATCCTATAATAAAGGTGCAAGACTTAGTTGACAGTCTGTATATAAAAATCACTTTCATTAATATAAGTATACATACACATCAATGTATTCACGAACATATATTTATATTACAAACATTAACACACATATACATAGGCATCCACTATCATTATTTTGCTGAAAATAATAAATTTGAATGGTAAAATCTGACTAGTTATTGAAGTTCTTAAGATAGGCACTGAGATAGTCATTTGGAGATGGTTCTAAAATGGAAGGATATTGAATAGTTTGATACTACTGGTACTTGATCGAGCCAGTGAATATTTTTCTTAAAAATAAAAACACATGGGGATGGATCCATGGCCAATTGATTAAGTTCAGCACACTCTGCTTTGGTGGCCCAGGTTTGGTTACCAGATGCAGACCTACACCACTTGTTGGCAGCCACGTTGTGGTGGCGACTCACATACAAAACAGACTGGCCCTGAGCCAATCTTCCTCAGCAAAAAAATTTAGTAATAATAAAATAAATAAAAGTAAAATAAAATAAATACATTCCAAGAACAAAGTTTATGGGAATTCAATACCACTGAATGGGAAATAATGTCAAAGTTTGACATCCATAGAAGAATTTATGTGTGGACTTGAATCAGAAGGCAAAACATGATTTGAATGTAAATTTCAATAACACAACTGGGTAATAATTGGAGTTAGTCAGAAAAAATAGTTTTTAAAATGAGAATACAAGGAGATAGGATGGGTCAACATTAGAGATATGTCACAGAATAGTAGGGGAAACATACATTTATCCGTAGTTTCAAACATGCAAGCTTAACATTTTGTTTAATTTATTTTAAGTTAAATTATGAGAGGCAACATGACCAAGCCAACAATAGACCACTAAACAGAAACAAAGACCCAGATATTTTTTGCCTTAGTTCAGTGTTCTTTCCATTGTGCCATGCTACCATTGTATATGACACCCTATACTAGATACTGTAAAATTTAGAAAGATGAAGAGAGGAATTCTGAATCTGTGAACATTCAGAATTTGTGTTTTGTTCATCTTTGTTGGTTGTATCCAATAGTGATAAAAGTGATAGTTCAGTTGTTTTTTATTTCATTCATTCACTCGTAAATATTTACTTAAACAGCTACCAGGTTTAACAATCAGTTGACAAAATATGATATGTGTAATATTATAATTGCATAATTTTCAGTTCCTTCAGTAATATATTATTCAGTACACTTTTCAAAGCGTCTTTATTCGTCATAGCCACTTAGCTGCTAGTATTAGATGTTAGTAATGCTATTAGGCAACTGAGAAATCTCTGTTTTCTTGAGACTTGGCAATAAGGCAATTTACAATTCTAAAGAGATGTAATCTGGCTAGGTAAACAGCATGAGTAAAGTATGTACATGGCAAAATGATAGAATTTTCTCCTTCAAGGCAAGTGAGGAATACAGACAATAGCATGATAAGAGTTCAGAGGAAGGAGCAGTTAAAGGGAGCAAGTGATCAGAGAAGAGTTTGTGGGGAGGGATAGTGGGAGTTATGCAGGATATTAGAGGACTGATTTGATTTCTTAAAGTGATACCTTTATTGAAGCAAATGACACACTTATTAATGACATAGGCTTCCATTATCTGATTAAATCCTTGACTTTACTGACCTGTTACTTTACCTTTGAGAATTCATTTCCTACCTGGCTAGCACAATTCTCCATGTGAAAAGGAAGGTCAATGCTAATCAGAGCACTTTTCCCAAAGTTATATAAAACGCTAGCTAATCCTGAAAAACTTCGCTTTTTTTAATAGAAACATGTTTTTATCTTGCCTTTGCTTCTTTTCTTGAAGAAAGTAGTAGTAGGTATTTTTTTTTAAAGCTGGATGCAGCAAGTAAAATGCATGGGTGCTTATTTTATTTTAGGTTTGGATTAGATGAGAAAAGCAGATAGGGTGTTCAGAATGCCCTTCCTCACCTTGCAATGAATCTGACTCAGAGGCAATTTATAGCAACACATACAGTTTTAAAAGTTGCTGCAGTAATAGTCAGCAGTCAAACTATTATAATTTAAACTGACTAAGATGCCCCCAGAGAACACATTTTACAAGAAAGCTAAAATTTATTGAAAAACAATGTGAGTTAGGTTTTTCGTTCATTGTATTCCTATTCTGGAGAAAATCACTCGGCAAAAACGCTTGTTAACTTGGCATCCTGCTTGATGCTTTTGCCGTGCAAGATAAACATTCAGTTTTAACAACCAAAGACAAGGTCAGAATTACACTGCTTTTCTGTCCACCTTACTATAATTCATCTTTCAAAGCGCTTCCATGTATTTCAATATTTCACATCCTTGATGAAATATAAAAGCATCCTTTCTTGTTCTTACAGAAATTTTCAGAAATTATCTAATATAAATTTCAAAAGATGTAACATTATATAAAAATAAGGTTGTGACTTAATGGTGATAAGTATGATCAAGTGCACCTGATAAACAATGCAAAATGACAAAATAATATCATAGTAAGAGCCAACAGGATTTTCCAAAAAAGTCCTTTGCTGTGATTAACAAAGAAACAATTTTTGCCTCATTAAGAGAATACTTTTTATTATGGTACGTGTTCGTTTGAAAATTAGACAGAAATGTTATGGTTGAAAATGAGGAAAGGATAAAATCAAAGACACCACTAACAGCATTTAATCCTGTTTTGATGTTTCTGCCAGCATTTGGGTTCACATGTAATGTGAACATTCAGCCTGATTGCCTCAGAGAATCCCAGGTTACACTTAGTCCCAGAGTCATTATTACTATACCCATTTCACTCTAAACAGAAGAATTGGATGATAAATTATATAATCATATTTTTGTGGGGTATATTTCGAGAAGCGTTCAATCCTTTCTTTCCCTTGGAACTTTATCACTAATTCCTTAAACACGTCATGTCATCTTTGAGGAAAAACACTGCCATGGCAAAAGTTTCAACAGAAACAGCAGATATGGAAAGCTAAGATCTCTAAGGAGATGCATCTTCACATTCACCATCATTTCTTTGAGATAATATAATTATTTCTTATTTTTATTCTCGTTATAATGGTACACGTGAGCATTCTACAGCTCTTAACAAATCTAAAGCAACAGAAAATACAGTTAAGAATTATTAGTGTTATTACTCAGGGACAAAATTTTGTAAAGCAATTTAAGATATTTTCTTCATTTTCTCTATGCATAGTGTTTATATGACTTTACATACTTGTTTCCAATCATACGCACAATTTTCTGTCTTTAGTTTTATCTCTCAAGATACAGCATAAGCACTTTATTAAGATTACTGGCAGCAGGGGGCCGGCCCGGTGGCGCATCGGTTAAGTTCGCACGTTCCGCTCCCGGGCGGCCCGGGGTTCGCTGGTTCGGATCCCGGGTGCGGACATGGCACTGCTTGGCAGCCATGCTGTGGTAGGCGTCCCACGTATAAACTAGAGGAAGATGGGCACGGATGTCAGCTCAGAGCCAGGCTTCCCCAGCAAAAAGAGGAGGACTGGCAGTAGTTAGCTGAGGGCTAATCTTCCTCCAAACAAAAAACAAAACAAAACAAAAAGATTACTGGCAGCAGCCACAAAATAGCACTTTGAGTAAATATACCAATGTTGATTTTTTTGTCATTGGACATTTAATTTGTTTCCAAACTTTTAGATATAGTAAACAATATTTTCACCATGTTTATCAAAAAAGATTTATTTTGTTTTGTCATGTTTTTCATTACATGATTTTAGGATTTTTTCATCCTAAATTATAATTTTTGAGTGAAAAGATACATGCAATTTTAGATATTTTATTAACAAGTTCATTGATAAAAGAGTTGTCCAGATTTATACTACCACCATCCTTTTATGAGATTGTACTACTACAAGATGTTTGCAAGCATCAAGTAGTATTCCTTAAAAATATTTGCTAATTTGATTCAAATTGCTGTTCTTTAATTATTGATTAGAATAGACATGTTTTCCACATTTGTCATCTTGTTCTATCTCTTTTTTTGTTACATAAAATTCCTTGTTAACTTACATATTATATTTTACAAGAAGGTAAGCAAAGTATACAATATAAAATTAAGCACAGCAGTGGGTTATATTTTTAAACCAGGTATTCAAGATCTACTATATAAATCAGTTTCAGTGAAAGATGAATGCTTTTCTGCCAGAGTATCAAGTGGTTGATAGGTAGCTGGGTAGATTTAGATGAAAATATGATGAAAAAAAATCTCAAAAAAGTGAAATATGTACTTAATCATTATGGTGACAGGAACCCCCTCATATGTTTAGTAATAATCGTGCCCTTAGGGTTTGCACAAGTATTGCATTAGTCAATTAATTTAAAGAACAGCTGCAAACTTCTCTGGGGGGGACGAGGTCTTTGATATTTTTTCAAAACTCTCTAGAGAATTCCAATGCGCAGCCAGGGTTGAGAATCTGGCATCTAGGCTAATGGGTTTTCCATTAGTTAAATTTGCATTTTTGTACTATAATAAATGTGTTATCGACTAACGTTTGATACAATGAGGTAAATAATAATGTAATTGCTACAAATGAATAGTATTGAAAATATAAGTAGTGAACATAATTCCACTGAGATTATAGATTTCAACGTTCAATGTACTGGCATAAATGAATGCAAGAAATGATGATTTTGCACAAGTAGCTAACAGATAAAGTGTAGAAACCATGGTAAAGCTAGTAATTGAATTTAACAGTGAGCCTTTTTATTTATATTTCTGTGTTGTTTATTATGAGAACTGTTTGTCAAATAGTGGATAAAGCCATCAATATTTTCACATAATTTGCAAAGAAAGCACAATAGCCCAACTAGTAAACCAATTATTATTTTGACAAATTGTGTAAACTAATGTTTTATGTTTTAATCTATTTGAATATAATTTTCAGGAAACTAAAGAGACAACATTCAAAGCTGAATGAATTATAATGAAAACAAGGACTATAATGCTATTACTGAGAATTTGGTAAAAGTAATCACATACTTAATGACAAATCTTATTGCTGGAAAGAAGCCAGTGAACCTAAGAACACTGTTGGTTATTACATAACATTAATGGTATGAAATATTTAAGAGAATTTCCTATCACATATTCATACTAATAAATATATTTATTTGCAGTTGTCCGAAGCCCTTTTTTATAGTGTAATGAACAAGCTTTTGACATGCATATGGTCTGTATATTAGAGAGATACTCTAAAGAATTTTATTTTTAATCAATGAAAATTTATGTTGCAGGAAAATATATGTATTTTTTAATTAACAATACTCTATGAACTACGATGCATACTTGAAAAGTTACATTGAGTCAAAGTTGAATAAAAAAGTTTGCATCTGAAGGTCAATACAGACATTATTTATTCAGACCACACTATTAGTATTCAATTATATGTCTCATTTTAATTCAATATTGGAAGAAATAGTGAACATTGAGAATAAAATTAAATTATATCTACTTTTCAAATGCTTCGAGAAGAAATGGACATAAACTGTAAAATAGATATTCCCCAGTCGATTATGTTGTCTATCTCTGTTTTCCTTAATATTTGCTTTTATAATGGAACACAGAGAGATTTTGTTTTTAAAACAACTACCTGGTAAAGTTGACAAGTTACCCAAGTATGGTATGCCATCTATCTTCCTGTTGATCTCACAGTTTTTGCATAATCTTTTGAGGTTATTAGGATTGAAGTCATAGTTCTTACCTTATAGGCTCAGTAATTTTATTTGGTCGGAAAACCAAGAGATTGGATCCACTTATCAGAGGTGGATGGGCTAAGGTCTACAGGACACAAGAGCCTGATAAATAAAATCTGGATTCCAGGGTGTTATTTTTCCAATGACAAATATATTTATGCCATGGACCAAAATGTTTGCATCAGCACTACCATCACTTTCTCCCTCTGTTTATAACCAATGGGAAAGAATCAAAGAAAATATGAAGAAAATAAGTAAACATCACCCACAATCTCATCAATAGATGAAAATATTGTCAAAATTATTCTGCCTAAACTTTAAATATTATAATGCCGTGTCTCAAATTTTGCGTTCCTTTTATTTTTACTTAATATTTTTTATGAGATTCATAACAATTTTTGGATCTATTACCTTAGTGCCTCCATTATAGCTTTTGATATGGATATGTTAGTTTACTTTGTTACTCCTATAAAGAAGGTTATTATGCTCTTGCCAATACTCAGTTATTATAGATGAGTCTGCAATGAACATCTTTGTTTGTCAGTGTTTTCCTTTATCTTAGGAAAAGATCCAAAAAACAGAACAATCGTGCATCAAAATATCAGCATATCAGCATATTGCTATGTTATAACTAAATATGTTATAAATTAACGTATTCCTATGTTAGTTTCTATCATGTTTTCAATAATGAATATTTCAAGCAGTAATATATAAGAATGCCTATCTTCATTAGATTCTAGTTAGATTTACATATTAAGTTTGGCAGTTGAAAATTATATTTCACTTTTGTTGCAATTTGTATAATAGTGAGGTCCAAATTCTTAATATGTTAATTAGCCTTTTATTTTTTGAGAATATTTATTAATTTTTTTTAAGGTCAGTGATCTTTCTAATTTGAATGACTCTAAAATAAATTAGATTGCATACTCTATTTCTTATTAAAACTGTTAATATCATTTTCTCTAATTATAATAGCAGAGCATATAATTTCTAAATGATTAAGAAATCCAAAGGAAGAGCAGGAGAAGGTGGAGGATATAGGGAGGGAAAGGAGAGAAGGACAAGAGAGAAACTACAACAGCAATAATCCAAGGTTTTATTCCTCACTATAAAATTGATGACACATTGGGTTATAGATTTTTGGTCACACACACACATAGACACATAAAGAAAAAATCAATGCTTTATTTAAAATTACTATTTTCCTCCAGTAAAATGTAATACTTTTCTTGTGGGTTTTGTGACTATCAAATAACATTTTTCGTGTAAACACTATTCTACCCGGTGTATAATGAGTGCTTTAAAAAATGTTGGGGGCTGATAGTAATGGTTGTTCCACCATATGACTTTTATGTAATTCAAACAATCCTTTCTTGCTAGCTGTTTACTTTGCTTCCTTTTGCAGGCTGTTTTGTCTGTATTTCGATCCTTGTTCATCTTCTGAAGAGGAAACAATGTTTGCTTAATTGTTTACACGATGGGTCTACCTATTGTGCTATTCAATTGTGGAATTTTGAAGGAACTATGGCAGATGACTGCTGCCTCTCAAGGTGCCCCATAGGACAGGGCACATGAGAGAAAAGGGAGTAAATGGAGAACTGAAATCGCATTGATAAAAAGGAAGACAGAAGGTGGATACTTAATGGGGGTTTTGGAAAAATCTGTGTTAGTTTTATAGTAAGTATATACTTTAAAATGACTCAAAAAACTGACACTAAGGATTGTGATTCTTCACTGTATTGGTGTGCAAGGGCTGCCTTGTCACTGTGTCATCACATGGCCTTTCCTCTGTGCACAGGTGCTCCTAGTGTCTATTCCATCAATCCTATTGGACTAGGGCCCCACCCTTATGACTTCGTTTAAACGTTAATTACCTTTTTAACAGCCCTGTCTCCAAATACAGTCACACTGGGGCTTAGGGCTACAACATATAGATTTTTTTGGGGGGGACACACTGCAGTTCATAACATTTGGTAAGAATTCTGGAGTCATGTCTGTATTTCCCTTGATGCACCTATGCTGATACTGGCTGAAAGTTGGCTCGAGAAAATTTCTGTTACTTTGTAAGGGGTGGAAGGATAATGCTGTTGCCTCCAATTTTGACCCTAACATGCAGCAATGTTCAGCTGCATCGTAAAAAAAAAAAAAAAGACAAGACATAAGAAAAACAAAACAAAAAACCTTGCTAACATTGAGAAATAATTCTTGACTGTTAAGTTGTTGCACTTATTTTCAATGAAATCACTTTTTAACCTTTGGCATCATGATAATCTTTGGAGGGAAATTGCAGAAGCTACTCTGGGTTAATGCATATAGACTCCGAGTGTTAGTTAGGGAGTTAGACCTCACCAGGGCTGTATGAGTAATTTAGATTGAGCATTTTTAAGAAACATCTCATGAGTTTTCAGCCTACAGAGAAATATTGAACTCCTTAATACCCAGCAGCAGCTGAGTAATTTTAGCATTTTACTTATAGGAGTAAAAGTATGTGGCCGATCAAAGTGAAATGGCTCGGGACTCTTGCTCAGTGACATTGTCTGGGGTCAGATTTACCAGTGACTGTGTTGCTACCATAGGCAAGAAATAGAAATGATTTGGAACAACTAGGTAAAGACTTCTATTTCCCAAAAGCATCAAAAGGCATATGGAGAATACTTACCAGGGATAGGAGAAAAAGGCTTTGAGACGTATTTATTTGGAGGTCATGAATTCTATTCTACTAAACTAGTTACATAAGAAATGTCACATATTAACATTTTCTTTAGATAAAATCATATCTGCCACTGAACCTCCGTTGTTCTGGGTTAGAAGAAAATCCATCTCAATCATGACTGAGGGCTCCCAAGTTCAGACAATGAAGCGGGGTTCTTACATCAGATCACTTAGGATGCTCCTTCTGATCTTTAATACTCTGGTAACAATTTCATAGACCCTTGAAGAAAGTGACCCTGCATCTTCTGTGTCATGTCTAGGCATAGACATCTTTTTAGTCTCGGAGCCTGGTACCTGTGGTCTAGCCTTCTAAGGTGTAACATGAAGCAATTTCTCTCCTAGAGTGTACAAGCAACCCCTGTCTACGCATGATGAAACAACATACTTAATTTTTCAAAATCAAATGCTATAAAGGGCATTTATCATCATAAATTACTTCTTCATTCTCTGCAGCACAATCTTCTTGAAACAATGAAATACAAATATCAGGAAAACATTTCAGAAATGGAATTGTTAATGGTTAAGGCAAGAAAAAATGAGCGTGGATAAAGAGGAAAAAGTGCAAATCAGGATCTTTGTTGATTGTTCTATTGTAATTTGAATATGCTGCTAAAATACTACAGGTTTAAAAGATTGGGAACTGGTAGAGATAAGTGAAAATTTGGAGGATATGACATTAAGACTTATTCATTGAATCACAGCATCAAAGCCCTATATTTTGATTCTGGGCCACAAGACAGACCTATGAAACCCACATGGCAAGTCAAATATTTGTCCCTATTTTCTAAGTCTATTACATAAATTATTTCCTTACAAAAATAGAAGTATTTCCATGCATATCCAGTCTAGAGGGAATAATGTGGTAGTCCATACAATTTTCGTGGATTACATTTAGGTAATTATACTAAAGCAAGTTAGTAGAGAAATTATTAATAGTTTAGAAAGGAAAACAATCTTAAAATTTCCAGAACTTGATGGGCCAATGGAATTCATATTATTGGTTAAGCTAATTTTTTAGAATGTGAAAGATACTTTCCAGGGTGTCTTTGTGGAAAAACAAATAAACAAACAAACAGGAAGAGATCAAATGATGGAATTGAGATCAATTAGGGGCCCAATCAGGAGACTGCGAAATCACGGGTCCTGCAAGGATTTCTTAATCTGCACTTGGTTTGAATCTCCAGTAGGAAGTTTGCACTTTGCTGTAAACAAGATAAGGAACTATACTTTACATAATTTTTTGTGTGAGTAAATTTATTTCACTGTTTTCATATGACAGCTACTTGATCTGCTTCTTACGTACACACTAGAAATTTGGGGGAGAAGGACCAACAATTAGCAATTTATTTTCTTTATGACTCCTCCAAATTTCCCAACAACAAAATTTCTTAGGGGGAAAAAAGTGGAGGACAATCAGAACAAGTCAGATGACCCTGTGTTCGAAGGCATTACAGAAAGGAAAAATAAAAAGTAGGCCCAGCCCAATGGGAAAAGGAAAAAGTAAAATAAAATTATTGCTCTGTGGGTTGGAAGAGGCACGAGGTTTAAAACGTAAATATGGTAGTACACTTTTTTTTTCTGGTAAACCACATAGCTTTCACTAAACAGGCTAATGATAGAACAAACCATATGTGAATACATGAGAAAGGGTGAGAGATAAAAAGAGGTGAAAAAGGATAAATTGTGAAAGTGGAATATATAGAGGAGAGAGGAAAAGGAAGTTGAGTGAGTAGTTAATTGTTAGAAAAAGTGCAACAGTGAAAAGATATAGATTTGTATAAAAAGTTAGGGACTTTTCCTGTTTCTTTTTTTTTAATTTAGTGCTGCCTTATTCATCTCCTGGCAGAAATCTACATTAAGCTACTGCATTACTTTCAAAGGTTTAATGTTGAACTTATACTTTAAAATGTCACACAGTGCCCAAACTGGCCTTGAATTGGCTCCTGTACATTTGTATTACTCATGTGTAAAATGAAATGTGTATGAACAGATGACAGGCAGAAGAAAGAATGAGATGAAAGAGGAGCTCAGAGGTGGCAGAAGTAGCTGGGCATGGAGAGTAGCTGAGTGGTTTTACTGGATGGGAAGTTGTCCTGGTTGATGGAACTTGCTCTTTTCTAAGTAGCTGTGGTTGCTGAAGGCTGTGTAGCTCTTCCCACCCCTCCATGGCCAAGATTCTACGGCTGTCTGCAGGCTTTTAAGGCCATGATGTACGACTGTTTCACTTTTCTATAGTTTGATATGTATCCTAACAATACATCCCATCCTAAGTTGTTCTCTGTCTCGGAAAAATCAAAAGGAGCCTAATGGAAAGAATAGTTATTCCACTTCATATTGAAATAGAATTTTTGATTTTCCAGTCATTCAAGGATATACTATTTTTGGAATATAACACACAGGGATTTCCAAAATACAGAATATTTTATAGCACGTTTGATCAAAATTAACCTTTATTATTGTAGGTATTAATTTTTCTTATAGACTCTGCTCATTTTCTTGAATATTAATGTTTCTTTGAAAAAAAGCATTTGATGGGTTATTGTAAAATATACTATTTTACTCCTCTAAAGGCTATTCGCACTAGATAGGATTATAAGGCTAACAAAGTAGTGGGCACATCTATACTCAGTTTCAAAGAAAGAGAAATACTGAATAATCAGATCCAATTCTTCACTCTTCTTTTTCTTGTAATATAAAGAGAAGACATATAAAATTCCTTTGTGATCTGAACTTTAGTTTCAGGAATCAATTAAAATAATAGTTTTACTTTAAAAGATGAGAAAGCTAATATTTAATTTTCAGGTCAGTTATTCTTAGTACTAATATTTTATTTGCAAATAATTGAAATATATGCAGTAAAAGTGTAATATTTTAGACAAGAATCTATTTTTGATACCTGGCATTTTTAAAAAATACTAATTACAGATGAAAGAAAACATCAAAGTAGCTCATATATTTCCATTCAGTTAACAAACAATGCCCTATTAATAAATGGCTAAACTTCTCAGAACAATCTAATGAACTGATTGCCAAGTAAATGAGATATTAAAGCCAAAGATGACTCCAAATCAGACAGTTGAGTTCAAAAAAGTATTTCAGAAAGTTTATGATATAAACATTTCTTCATCTTATGCTCATAAGTAGAATTCATCTCTGTTTTCCTATACCTTAACCCCTTTGCTTTTGTTATATTTCCTCCACTGTATTCATCCATAGCTATTTTTTTTTTCCCAAACCAATAAGTGTGCGTCCATAGAAACTTTAACCTTTCTCTGTCCCCGATCTCTCCATAGGACCCACTGCCTTTGGCTCTAATGAAAATGTAAATATTCTTAAAAGAGATTGGCTGTTTCTATGGCAGCCCTCTGGAATTAAAGATACTCATTCACTATGCTCCCTGTGCCATCCATTTGGCTGGAGTGGATGTGTTCTGCATAACCACTGGAATGTATCCAAACCAGTACTTTACCAAGGATGAGAGGAAACAAGAGTAAGAGAGGAAGATGCAATGCAAAAGGGACAATTGGACATTTGTACAGAGACAGTTGAATTGGTATAACCATGAGAGAGACAGGGAGGAACAGAAAGAGAGGGAGCTTGAAACGATTTTACATAATTTTGAAATAATTACAGTGGCCTACAAGGAAACCACAATGCACTAGTGATGAAACAGAGATTGACTGAAATTAGTTTGTGAGAAGTTGAGGAACAAGAGATACAAAACCTCTTATGCTATTGTTGCCAGCAAAACATTTCTGTGGTGGGGACAAACAAAACACCATTTGAGCAGGATAGTATCTATAGAACATCATGTAGTGATAGTTCCATTCACCAAAACTTCAATTCTACTTCAGCTGTTCAATTCAATTCAATTCTACTATGTTAAAAAATATCTGTGTGGAGGGAAAAGGATCTTGTTGCATGGAGGCCAAACTGGGGAAGACAACAAGGAAAGGTATATTGATTTCTAATAAATTCCCAAGTTTGTGCATTATTAATTTGTGGAAAACTTTATAATTTGTCTTAAGAGATCTGCTAAGTGAATACTGTTACGAAAGGGGAAACATAGCACACAAAGTCAATGTTTTTAACTGCTTTTGCTACAAGTTAATGGAAATAAAACTAACACAAATCATGGAGTTTCCACCTATATAACCTAAGTCTTCCTTATGTGTGGGCTGCTACAAGTTTAACTAGGGGTCTACATGAATCTTACCTAAATTCTTATTTGGATTCAACATAAACAACTGAGTACTCTTATACAATTAATGGTTTATTCTCAATTCTGATAACTGTTAATTTATGGATAGTTATTTTTTTCAAGATTTTTATTTTTCCTTTTTCTCCCCAAAGCCCCCCTGGTACATAGTTGTATATTCATAGCTGTGGGTCCTTCTAGTTGTGGCATGTGGGATGATGCCTCAGCACGGCTTGATGAGCGGTGCCATGTCCATGCCTAGGATTCGAACCGGTGAAACCCTGGGCGACTGAAGCAGAGCACGCGAACTTAACCACTCAGCCACGGGGTGAGATCCTTATGGATAGTTATTTTAGAAAGACACTTTTAGAATCAGTTCCTGTAGAGTTGCCAAGATTATATTTACCTATTTCCCATAAAATACAAATATTAGAATCTGACACACAGAAACAAAGCACATTGCAGTATAAAAGAAGCAAATATATTAAAGAATAATTAGCTCTAAGAAACTGACAGATGCAAAGTGCTTCACGCACATCGCTTTGTGATGTTTAACATATGCTGTCAATTAAAAATTGCTTAAGAAATATTTAACAAGACAGATCTATCACACTGAGAGTTTGTGAAATAGTTTTTGCATATATGTGTCTTATTATACTTCTGCATATTTAAATTTAAAAAAGCAAAATTTATTTGCTGAAGTTATGCCTTAATTATCTTCCTTGAAACATGCATTTTTCTGATATTTGTTTTTATAAGTGGTAAATACATTTCCGTTGTTAACATTTTATGGCTGACTGTGCATAAAAAATTTGACATAATGAATTGAGTAAAAAGGTATTTATTTTTATTGTGTAAAAATTTTACTGATATCACATAGCTAACTTTATTTTGGAGCCTAATTATTTCCTAAGAATGGAGACTTTGTGTTACTATTTGAAAAGTAGTGTCAAGATACGTGCATATATGTAGTAATATATGTATGTATGTGTTATATTTACTATTTCAAGAATGAGTGTTGAATAAATTCTGACATAGAAAGAATCAATGCCAATTTTCATATAGAATCCTGGAGAAATATGTCAACTGTAACCCCCAAGGCTGCAAAACCAACTGAGGACAGCTCATCCTATGCATAACCATTTTCAGGTTTTGGTGTAACCATTTGCTAGGTGATAATTTAGTGGTTGGGACAGCATGTCTCCAGCAGTGCCTATGGTGGTAGGACTGAATGTTCTAGTATAATCCTACATTGAAAGTGGTCCTGATAACCATGGTAATTAATTAAGCCTCAGGTAATTATTAATGCAGTTCATTGTGGGAGCAAATAGATTTAGCCATGATCTAATATATAAAGAGAGACAAACAAACAAAGTAATTATGAGGCAAAATAAAACAGAGATGATTTCCAAATGCCCTCAGCTCTTTCAAGGAGCAAACTGCCTGTGTTGCAAAATCAGATGGGATATTGAGTTGGAAGTCATTTGGTGCACACAGGTGAGTTTAGTGATGAATGGGTTTATTTCCATATCCATTCATTCCTTCATCCATTCGATATATTGTGTCTATAGGTGTTCAAGAGCTTGTGCTAAGTACTGTGGATACACCAGGAAGTGTCACTGCCCACATATCTGTCAACCAGTTGGCCTATCATTTCTCTCCTGTATTAAATTATGCCTATGTATCCAGCAACATGACATAAGTAAGGAAATTTCCCCAGAAAGCAGTCCTTATGAAGCAGCCCAGCTTCCCTATCTGTTTATAAACAGGGGCTAGTATTGACATTTTACTATAAGAAAGTCACATGGGGTATTGATTAGTGTCAGTGAACAGACACTCAAAACAAATACAGATCACTGGTGCTCACCTTTGAAATCACCTACTTTTTGGAGCTATTCATACTGTAGACTTGAAAGAAAGAAAGAGAGAGAGTGAGAGGGAGGGAGGAAGGAAAGAAAGAAAAAACAAGAAACAGGAGTCTTTTTGATACATCTAATAGAACAATAAATCATTTTGACTCTTTTGTTATTTTTTCTACATATTTAAAATATCTTTGAAAATTTGAAAACCTTGGTTAAGTAGATTTTGTAACACTGTTTTTGTTGCAACAAGTTATAATTAATGTTTCTGAATTTCCAGTTAAAACTTTTGTTGGTTAACTGCTAATATTTTAATTATTTTTACATTGTTTTTTAATAAGACCTGTGCCTGAGCACCCTTTGAAGCTCCTTTATACTTTTTACTCAATTTGTGAGTTGACAATTTTCAAGGGAATAATTTAACTCCAGAATAATCTTTTAAAAATATTTATAGACTTATATATTCATAACTTCCTTTCTGTATCAATTCCTGATTTTTACCACAGAATTTCATTTTGAAAAATGAGCACATTATGGCTTTAGAAAAATAAGATCCTCTGTTTATCTAGATGTTACTCACAGAATTAGCTTATAATATTTCTCCCCTTTCACCTTCTTATTGAAATAGTTTGTGTTTTCCAATCAGATGTAATCTCAAATATCAAGCATGTATTCATTCATATTCTTATTTTGGTGAAATTGCCAAGAAAATAATCTGTAAATATTTATTATTTGCTGTTATCTATCCTCCTCTTTTAGATTATGATATACATGTCTTTATTTTAAAACTAACTGAAGTTGCCCTAGAGGTACATGGATAGTCATCAGATATGAAAAATCATGTGTTCATATCAAATTTCTCTAGATATCAGAAAGTGACTGGGGTGACTGATAATAGAGATCATTTAGAATGTGTGTGTGTGTGTGTGTCTGTATATATGTGTGTGTGCATGTCTTGACATCTAAAGAAATATTTTGCCAAGTGTTTTACCCACCAGTTTTATTAGGAGCTCAATTCTGTACCCAAATCCAGCAGCAGAAAATTCTTCAGAAACAAAGCTGCCAGTGCAATGCTTTGAACTTTCATTATTTCATTGAAAAATCTAAATCCCATTTTTTTCACTGCCTGTCTAGATGTCTAACAAAAAGTGAGAGGTTATAGCGGCAGAGAAGTGGCGGAGCTGGCAGTGACAGCTGAGGTTGAAGTAAATAGATTTCCCACACAAGATCTGGAGCTGTCATTGCCGTCAGTCTATGCTCTCATGATAAGCACACCATTTGAAACCTTTGGCAAGACTTTTCCCAGCTTTCTCTGACTTTGTGTAATCTCACGGTGCTTCGTCCATCTTGCTCTGGCTGTAGCAGTGTGCAACGAGTTCAATGACTGCTTCTGCCCTGAAAATATTAGAGATATTGCTGTCCTACGTATCATAGAAATTCAAGTGATCTTCCTCCTCGAGGGACCTTACATGCAGACTCCCTCAGGGTCCAACACTTATGCCCTTTTGATGTTAACTATAATGTTTAAAATGTGGAAAGAATTTGTACAATATATGCACTTCAGCTGCCAGTCTATGGATAAATTTTTGTGCAACACTCTCTTTGTTTTCATTCTGCCCATGGCAGTAAACTCCATATTGAGGATACTCTCCTTCTAACTTACTCTTCTCTAGTTCTTGAAACCTAAAAATACGTCCATTTTGTCTGTGAATTTTCCCTGAAATAGACGCTGAGGTAAGGATTTGAGTGCAAGAATTATTTGGAATGTACACCAATCGCTGGCAAAGAGTAGGGAAATAAGATAATCTAAAGGAAGGCAGCAAATAAAATGTGAGTTTGACAGCCAGCTTTGGCTGGTTGGAGCTCTCTCTGCAGGGACCCCTTGGACAATGGAATAGAAAATGTATTTCAGAATTATCACACTTACAGAGAGGGAATTGAAGGTATTTGTCTGCTGTCTCCAGGAAGACATTGGAGGAGAGCTGCTCTCAGAGCTCTGTAATGCCCTTCAGAGAAAGCCATCAGGCAAAAGGATGCAGATCCTGGGAGTGGGAAGCCCTTAGTGAGGACTGACGAGGTTAGGCTTGAGTATGGCTGGGGTTGTAGCAGCATCCGGCATTCCTGACTCTTCACATTCTTAAAATCCCCATCCCAGCATCTTTACTTTTGAAATACATGAAGAATCTGGCAGCATTCCTTACCTCCACTGCTGCACCAAGCCACCAGCATTCATTTGTGGGATGAAATAACTTGTTTGAAATGAGTTCAAAAGTGAATTGGAGGGAAATAAATATAGTCAGTGAGACCACTCTTCCTTTTAGTTTTACAGTGAAGAAAAGCAGAGATTTAGAGTGGTTGACTTCAAAAAGAAGTGAAATTAAGATATATATTTTTAAGGATGAGGGAAATTACCTCGTATTAGCATGATAATGAGAATTACCCAATAGACAGAGAAAATAAGGATGTCAAAAGAAGAGGGATGAATTTCTGAAGCAAAATTCTTGAATATACCGAAAGAGAAGCCATTGTTAGAATACTCGTGGAAGGTTGGCTCTTGTTACTTTGGACCATTAACAGAGAATAACAGAAAAGGCAGAATTTATGATCACAAATGCAAGTAAATGGGTGATATTAGGTGTGTGCCCAAATTCTTCTCAGAAAACCTCAATGTTTAAATATAACAGCGAGTGAAGTTATTACTGTGAATAATGATGATGAAGAAGGCGTTGGAGGTTGGAGAAGACAGGAGAGGTTATGAAAGAGTTTTCAAGGAGAAAGAGATAATAAATAGAATAGAGAAATTTGTTATGAACTCTAGACACATCAAGAACCT
Source organism: Equus quagga (assembly GCF_021613505.1). Lineage (NCBI taxonomy): Eukaryota > Metazoa > Chordata > Mammalia > Perissodactyla > Equidae > Equus > Equus quagga. The sequence continues at coordinate 39,934,225 of NC_060272.1, read as the reverse complement.
AGCTGAGGTTTAGTAATTATTCTTTATACAATAGAATGGTTATTTTTAAATCATATCACTTTTGGACTCAAAAATGTCACTCTTGGGATAAAAGCAAAGCAGTTGCCTGTCACGTCCTGCATCCTGCAACCATCTAATCTCTCTGCTGCCCACGGCCCACCTTCCTTTGTCTGTGCCAGTCACCCTGGCCTCCTTTCAGTTCATCAGCCTTATCAGGGTGGCTTCCATCTCTGAGATTTTGCCTTGTTTCCTCTGCCTGAAATATTTCACCCCCATAAGGGCCTGGCTTGCTCCTTCAATTTCTTCAAGTTTACGTCACTGTCACCTTGTAAGAGAGGGCTCCCTGACCTCATGTGTAACAGTGCCCCACACATTCTGTGTCCTCTTTATCTGACTTTACCTTTCTTCGTAGCGCTTCTCAATGGCTGATTATGTATGGCCCAGTTTTCTCCTCTAGATCGTAAGCTTTGTATGAGAAGGAACTTTAATTAATTCATTGTTTTATCATCAGCGCCCAAATCAATGCCTGGCATTCAATAAATATTTATTGAAATGAATTGAGCAATAAAGGAATATATACAAATATAAATACCAGAAATAATGTATTACTACTTTTAAAAATAATTTATTTTGAATATTTAGAGGTTACCATAAGAGTGATTAATGAGTTACTAAATAAGTTACTAAACTCAACGTAAGAGTTATTAAAAGGGAATGATATCTAGAACAGTAAAAAAAGGGAAAAAGAGGACACATGAACTGAATTTTTTTCTGATAAAATTAACAACTGCTAAAAATACACTCGTGAATATCTTCATCAATTTTACTGAGATTGATTTGGATATGATGACAATTTTTTGACAATGTCTGTCAGCCCAGGACTGATTCAGCTGATGTTGTGGGCTAGGTAGGTAGTCCTGCCTACCTCCGTATTTCATCAAGTCTCTTTATGTTTTTAGAGTTTTGTGTGATATGTTTAATAAAAGAAAAGAAGTTGCAACAAACCATATTTTATTTAAGGATTTCAGAGTTGTTCAGACCCTTTTAATAAATTTAAGATACATTTAGATTTTTATATATTATTTAGGCAGTATTAAATATTAGGTCATGCAGCTCATGATCCATTTATTAATTTTTAGTACATTTTTTAATGTAGAAAAAGTAAACATGCACAAAATTGAGGTGAAAAGTATATGGACTCCTCGTGTGTCCACAGCTCAGCTTCAACAATTATCAATCCTCTGCTAATGCTTTTTTAACCATCCACTCTACCTTTTTTGTCTGCCTGGACAACTGTAAAGCAGATCTCATTCATCTACTATTTCATCTGCAAGTATTTAATGTGCATCTCTAACAAGTAAAAGGTTGTGTTTTTTAATGTAAGCACCATGCTGTGGTCCTTTAATGACACTTAACAACCAGCCTCTATTCTAATTTATCTAATTGATTAAAAAATTCTCCCTTTAATATTATTTTGTTCTAATGAGAATATAAATGATATCCTCACATTCCACTCGGTCATTATGTTGCTTAATTCACTTTTATTGTAAAAGAATGGAACTCTGTAGGCCTTTGTAGTGGACAGAGCTAGGAAATACTACTTATTTGTTTGTGTCTAAGCGACTTCTTCCTCCCTGTTACATGGTTTCACTTAACTGTAATTATTTTGTATTTGTGTCTATTTTAACTTAAATTATGCATTTTGATTCCTTAAAAATATTGATGTAATTCCTTATCTGCTTCCTCTTTAAAAACACTTACAACAATTTTGAAATAACAATTCCAATACTACAATTAAAATGGGTGATTGAATGGAGTATAAGATTTCTTTGTGATTCTTTTTTGTTTTTCCTCCCCCGAGTCCCAATGCATGGTTGTATATCCTGGTTGTAAGTCCTTCTAGTTCTTCTGTGTGAGCTGCCGCCACAACATGGCAACCGACAGATGGTGGTGTGGTTCAGTGACCGAGAAGTGAACCCAGGCCACCAGAGTTGTGAGAATGCCAAACATTAATCACTAGACCATCAGGGCTGGCTCTCTTAGGATTCTTTTTGTCTTTAGACTAGATCTCATTATGAACATTTGGTCAAATACTTGGTCTTAAAGTCACTTGAAGAGTTCTTTTTTCTGTGTGGCCATGCCACGACTTGATGCAGAATTAGGATAGTTTGTTTCAGTTTATTTCATTTTGAGGGAATTGAATTTTTTCTTCGTAGATGTAATTATGGGTTTCAATTATAGATAGCACTTACGTAATACCAAAGTTAAAAAGTACCAAGAGAGGGACTGGCCTAGTGGCGTAGTGGTTAAGTTCTCACGCTCTGCTTTGGTGACCCGGAGTTCCAGGGTTCAGATCCCAGGGGCAGACCTAGCACCACTCATCGAGCCATGCTATAGTGGCATCCCACATAAAACAGAGGAAGATTAGCACAGATGTTAGCTCAGGGTCAATCTTCCTCAAACAAAAAGAGGAAGACTGGCAATAGATGTTAGCTCAGGGTCAATCTTCCTCACACAGAAAAAAATGTGTACCAAGAGAAATCTCATTTCCATCACTACTGCCTCTAATATGTACTCTCCTTCTTCCTATAGGTGACAATTTTATTTGTGGTTGCTTTTTGCCCTTTCACTGTTTCTTTCCTTTTTTTAAATAAAAACATAATATATACAATATCCCCATGCTGTATATAAATTTTACATACATATATATACACATATGCTCAATCCTATATATATAAATTATATGTATATGTATAATGCACATTATACATTACACATATATTTTTAAAAAATATATGAGTATTGCCTATATGTATATGTATATGTATGTATTTCCCTCCCCCTTTTGTAGACAAATAAACTTGCACCTCTCCCTCCCATTAACAATGTAACCTAAATATCACTTCATAGCAGTATTTGGTGATATAATTTGTCAACTTTTTCAGGTAAATGTATAGATCACCATATGGTTAAAGCAGTTTATTGAGCTAGTTACATATTGATGGATACTTTGATTGTTTTCTGGTTTTGGTATATTAAATATTCATTAGCCTTGTCCATAAATTGTATTTTTTGTCTTTTTGTATTTAGGATAATTTCCTAAGGTTAATATTGTTGTTTCCAAGGGTAAATGACTATAAAATTATGATAAATATTGCCAAAATCCTCTCCATTTTGTTGTACAATTTTCCCTTCTCCCAAGCAAAGTATGATGTCTATTTCCCCATGACCTCACTAACAGATTCTGTCATCCAACTTTTAAAATTTTTATCATTGTGATGTGTAATAACTTGTATCTCAGTGCATTTTTAATCTGCACTATTTTAAATTTTAGTGGCCAGTACATTTTGTTATCTGGGATTTCTCTGCGCCTACCTTTTCTCAGTTTTTCTAAGTCGCTAGTCTTTTTATTCTCCATTCTCAACTGATCTGTTACATTGTGGCATAAATTGAAAACATTTTTTGCTAATTTGTAATTTGTTTTTCACTTTGCTTATGAGGTTTTTCTTCATGCTTTTTTTCCTGTAGTCGAATCTATTAAACTATTTTTTTAATTACATCTGAGTTTTTTCTCCAAGTTTGAAACTTTTTTTTAAGTCTCCAACTACAAATGAATTCAAACATATTTCACTATTACTTATATTTGTAATTTTTATATTTCAGTTGGAATTTTTATTGTTTACATTGTTCAGAACAGATCCAGTTTTATGATTTAAAAAATATATATGGATCTCAAATTGTCTCAATGCTAATTTTTAAAAGGCTATCTTTTCCACACATTTAAGACACCACCTTTGTGTATGCTACATTTCCATATTTACTCCATATTCTGGAGTTTCTTTTTTTACATTGATCTTTCCATCTATTCCTATACTAGTATATTGTTCTAATCATAAAGATTTTAAAAAATGTTTTAGTAAGTGGTAATGTTAGCTAACTCCATCATGGTTTTTTTTTAGCTATTCTTTATTGTTTGTTTTTTCTCACAAACTTTATAATTGAATTTTCTACTTCTAAGGATAAAAAAAAGGACTAATGTCACTTTTATTGGCATCTTGTTACACATTAATTTAGAGAAAACATTAAGTATTATTAATGTGTTTTAACCTATCAAAGAATATAGCTTTTCTTTCCATTTGTTTATTTCTTGTTTGGTAAGTTTCAGGAGGGTTTATAATTTTCCTCCAATAGATTTTGCACAAATTATGTTAGATTTATGACCAGATATTTTATTTTCCTTTATGCTATATACATCATCTCATTTCATTATATATTCTAGCTATTTTTGGATTTTATTATATACATAAACCAGTGTGCAGCTGTTTGTGTATGTTAGCTTTACATGTTCCTATTTAATAAGTTACTTGACTTCGTGAGATTATTTTTCAATTGATTCCTTTAAGATTTTTAGATATACAGCCGTATCATATGAAAATAGAGATAGATTTACCACTATTTTTCTAATTCTTATACATACGGTTATCACTCTTCTCTATTTATTTTATCTATTACCACCAATACTTGCTAACTAATAATGAGATTATTGGCCTCCTGGATTGTTCCTGATTTTATCAAGTTAAGTGTGATGCTGAATTTTGAGTGTAGGTCTCTATTTGTGTGTTTATCACTTTTCACTTCCATCTATCTTATCATCATGTTCAGGAAGTACATATCTTCTTTTTAGAAGTTTCATCACAAATATTTTTTCTTATTATTCCTATCATAAACTTTCTTTTTGGCGTATAAAAAGATAATCCAGATTCTTTTTCTTTAACTTTCTATGTGTGTGTGAATATGATGAACTGTATTAATGGTTTCCATCTATTAAAACTACCTTGCATTCCTTTAATAAACTTCCTATGACAGAATTAGAAATTCTTTCAGAATTGTGCTGAACTTACTTTCTCTTTCAGCTCTCTTGATTGTGTGTCCCAAGGATCCAGGTTATTTTGTGCATTGCTGTATTAGCAGTACTCAGAATATTGTAGGATACATAATAGTACTCATTAAGTACTGGTTGAATGGATGACTATCTTAAAACATTAGTTTTCTTTGTCCTATTTTCATAAGTAATAAATGTCAGCTCTTCAATATCAGTTTTAGTTAAAAGGATATTATTATTGAAAATCCATTTAGTTTAAAATAACCCATTTAATTTAAAATAAAATAATACATTTAGTTTAAAATAAAAGAACTTGGGCAATATATTTCTTGAAATAATGATTGAATTCAGAAAAAATTGTCAAAGGCTTTTCTTGACATACTTATCTCTTCAGCTTTTTATGCCTATTTCCCACCTACCTTTAATGCTTTAGTCTGGAGTTCAGATGTCATTCTCTTTCCCCTCCTTGCATATCCTCCATCTTTCTCTTCGTTATTCTCTCATTCTCTCTTTTCTTACAGACATCTATAGATTTTAAACTTTCTTCTTCACAAGCTTGCTTATTTATTTGTGTAATAATAAATACTGAATTTTTATCAAATGCCTTTTCAACATCTATTGAGAAGCTTATATAGTTTGTTTCTTTCAGATATATTAATGCTATTATTTTTATTTCAAGCTTTTCAAATATTAAATATATTTTATTTACGATTTGTAGTATTCTGGATCAGGCATAAGCACTGGTTTATGGTGAATATTTTTTTAATATCCCATTGAATTATACTTGTTAGGATTTTGTCCAGATTTTAATATCAATGTTCATAAATAATGTTAATCCTCTTTGTGTAACCTCTCTTTTGTGTTGTTTTAATATGTAAAGTACTTTTATTTCTTGCATCTTCAAAGAATTATATTACAGTACATTTAATTTTGGATAATTTGAAGAAATTCAGTAACAGCAATAAAAACACTATTTAGAAACTTTAATAGTTAAAGATTGATAAGTATTGTTTTTGTTTGCTTCTTCTTTCTTGAATATTTGTGTTTTTAGATTTTACCGTGTGCATGAATATGATTATACCTCAAGGGCGGAAATAGTATGATAAGCGCTGTAGACCATGTTTGGATAGAAACTGAGTACAAAGCTGCTTTTGTTAGAACACACAAGGAAGAATCTCAGAAGAGGTGCTATTTGATCTAAGATGTGAATGATAAAAGTTGGAATGGTTGCGAAACAGAAATTTACCCAGTATAATTGGAGCTCTGAAAGAGTAAGAATATAGAAAAAATATATTCAGGCCAAACCATGGAGACGTTCTATGCCACAGTGAGGCATTTGAGAGTCTTCTCTTCCTCCTTAAGCTTACTGTTAATCTCTTTCCATATCTGTAATCTCAACTGTAAATGCAAGACCTCAGTCACTTTCGTTCAATAAACATCAGAATTCTTCATCTAATATGGTAAACATAATGTTGCCAGATTAGCACGAATGTACATGTTTGGTTACTGCAATGATTTATGTGGCATTCTGTTGTTTTAAGATACAATCTAAATAAAGTAGGTGCGATGTTTTGAAATTCCCACACAGAAATTGTTACTGTGCTCTCCAGCTTCATCCATATATTTTAATCATGTCTTATTTGCTGGTTATCCATTCCTATGCCCCAACACACTTTGCACTTCCTTTAATCTGCTTTGTTGATAAGCAAAGGCTGTACCTTCTTTGTCAATTCTTTCCAAATGTTCAATTTTGTAGAGGGTTTTAAAACATTGACAGTAATCTTTGACAAGGGTGCCAAGAATAAACAAAGGGGAAAGGATAGTCTCTTCAGCAAATGTTGTTGGGAAAACTGGATATCTACATGTGGAAGAATGAAATTGGACCCTTGTCTTGCACCACACAGAAAAATCAACGTGAAATGGAATAAAGACTTACATGAAAGACCTGAAACTGTAAAACTCTTAGAAGAAAATATAGGGGAAAAGCTTCTTGACATTGGCCTTGGCAATGATTTCTTGGGTGTAACACCAAAAGCACAGGCAACAAAAGCAAAGATAGACAAGTGGAACTATATCAAACTAAAAAGCTCATGCGCAGTAAAAAAAAAAAAAAAAAAAATCAATAGAATGAAAAGGCAACCTACAGAATGGGAGAAAATGTTTGCAAATCATATCTCTGATGAGAAGTTAATTTCCAAAATATGTAATGAATTCCTACAACTAAGTAGCAAAATAGCAAAACAACCCAAATAAAAAAGGGGCAAAGGACTTGAAACGGCATTTCTCCGAAGAAGACATGTAAATGGCCTGAGGTATACGAAAGGGTTCTCAACATCACTAATCATCAGGGAAACGAAAATTAAAACCATAGTGAGATAGCACATCACACCTGTTAGGATGGCTATTATCAAAACAAAAGATAACAGTGTTGATAAGAGTGTGGAGAAACCGGAACTCCTGTACACTGTTGATGGTAATATGAAATGGTGCAGCCTCTACGGGGAACAGTATTGAGGTTCCTTAAAAAATTGAAAGTACAACTACCATATTATCCAGCAATCCTACTTCTGGGTATGTATCCAAAAGAACTGAAATCAAGATCTTGAAGAAGTATTTGCACCCCCTTGTTCATAGCAACGTTATTCACAGTAGCCAAGACATGCAAAACAACTGAATGTCCATCAGCAGATGAATAGATAAGGAAAATTTGGTATATTCATGCAATGGAATGCTATTCAGCCTTAAAAAAGAAGCAAATCTTGTCACATCCAACGACATGGATGAACCCGGAGGTTCATTATGCTAAGAGAATTAAGCTGTCACAGAAGGACAAATACTGCATGATTCTACTTCTATGAGGTAGCTAAAAGAGTCAAAATCAGTAGAATGGCAGTTGCCAGGAGCTGGGAGGAATGGAAAATGGGGAGTTTTTGTTCAGTGGGTGTAAAGTTTCAGTTAGGCAAGTTGAATAAGTTCTAGAGATCTGCTGTAGAACAATGTGCACATAGTCAATACTTTAGTATGGCACACTTAGAAATGTGTTAAGAGGATAGCTCTCCTGTAGAGTGTTCTTACCCCAAAAAAAGAAAAAACAAAATCAAAGGGACAGGAGGAAACTTTTGGAGGTCAGTGATGTTTCTTACCTTGATCACGGTGATGGTTTCACTAGTGTATACACAGCTCCAAATTCATCAAATTGTATCATTAAATATGTCATTTTTGTATATCAATTATATCTCAATAAAGCTGTTTATTAAAAAAAGCAAAGTTGGCTGGATAGATAAAAATAAGTAATTTGTGGACATCTATTATTAATTTTGTGGTAAACTTTAGGTCTAGTACTCTCTCAAAATAAAGAATAGTAATTTTCCAAAGGAATGTAAGGACAAAACTATGTATTTGAGATCCCAACTCACACTGTCTATCAATCATCTATCTGTCTATCATCTATTTATCTATCTATCTATCTATCACCTATCATCTATATATCTACCTATCTATCTATCTATCTGTTTATCTACCTATCATCTATTTGCTTATCTATTTATACAAATGAAAAAAATCTCTTTGCATTTTGATAATATTTACCACTAGGTTAGGGGCACTGAGAGTAGTGCAGAAAGGTCAAACCATGTTGCAGCATGCCGCTTCATGCCTCTTTCTCACTCTGTATATCTTACAGACCACATTCTGTTTGTTTTCAAGATTATCCATTTGAGGTGCTGTGCCTACTGATGGGTTTATATTCTTTCTTCTACCTGTTTTTTTTCCTTCCTGCCGTGTGTCATTATCTGACAAACGCCTGATCAGTCATCAAAAATGGCTTCAGACGTAGCATTCTCACAAATCTTTCCCACGTTACACCTAGATATCGTCACTCCTTCCTTTGTCTAGCTACTGTTTACATAAATATTATCATTTAACTGTTTATCCTTTTACCTTTCCCATATGAATGTCTGTCTCTCAAAGGCTGAAAAACAATAAATTTCATCTTTATTTTCCTTGATTATGAATGACAACAGAAATATATATATATGCACACGCAGTTACATACACACACACAGATGAGCTATATGATGCTAAACACTGAATGGAAGAGTTGTACATTAGGTTCTACAGATGTAGCATATTGCTGTGCCCACAGTGCTCTTTCCCGTCATTCTACTCCTATAGTTCTCAAACATTTATACATATTTGAATTGTCTGCAGACCTTTTTAAACATGGAAACTTCCACGTTTGGAAGATTAAATTATGCATTTTAACCAGGCATCCTAGGTTATTGTGATGCAGACAATCCACAGATAACTCTTTGAGAAGCACATGTGGCCTACACTAAACATTTAATATGTGCGGGGCTCCATTGAAGCATAAGATAAAATAGGCCATGTGTGTTAAACCAAAATAGGGTCAGATTAATTTAGACTACATTTTTGATGAAGCTTTTGTGGCAATGCTCTTCCACCACTAGGTGTCATAGTTAATAATGTCTCATTTATTTTGTGACAGGTGATATTGTGAAGGTTTTCCTTCTCTTCATATATTAAGACTTCAAATTCATGAGAGTGGATAATTAATCCTATAATTCTGGAAGGAGCAGACAAATCTTTTCACATACATACATAATTTTTTAGAGTCTTTTATTTTTCCAATAAGCCTCAAATTCTTTTGTTCCTGTTTATGTCAATAAAAGGTGAGT